>NC_087200.1:207100151-207112651 GCF_015104395.2 Macrobrachium nipponense
TGTGTCATCGGCGAAACTACCCACTACCGAGTCCTTAACATTACTGTCTATGTCTGCAATAGTAATAACAAACAGTATTGCAGCTAACACCGTACCTTGTGGCACACCGGATATTACCTTAGTTTCGCCCACCCCCGATTTTCTCATCGCTTGCAATAACTATCTGTTTTCTGTTGTGTAAAAGCTTCTTTTTAACCAGCTTCCTACTTTATCAACGATATTGTGTTTTCTAAATTTCTTCGCTAATATAATATGGTCTACCTTGTCAAAAGCTTTTGCAAAGTCTAGATAAGAGAGAGAGAGAGAGAGAGAGAGAGAGAGAGAGAGAGAGAGAGAGAGAGAGAGAGAGAGAGAGAGAGAGAGAATAGAATAATTTCATAAATTCCCATCTGACAATTATTGAAAAAGGCAAACACAATTCCCTGTCATGATGGAAGACCTCTGTCGATGAAACCGAAATAATGTTTAATGTTTTCATGCGGTATATAATTATTTACATCACGGTCAGAAATCTGCTTTATGCAAATAGTGAATTGTTATTAGTCATTATTTGAACGTACTGGAAGCCGATTAATGTTTTCCTTTCATGGAGTTTTTGAATAACTCTGCTTTAGTCATTCATTCGCAGAGAGGTTTGTATTAAATAACTGCAATAGCTGAAACTAAAATGTAGGCTTTATTTAATAACTTGCCTGTGAATCCATGGATGGGCTTCATTGAATGGCCGTCATGAGGCCTTCGATATGTGGCATAAGCAGAGAGAAAGAAATCGACTGTTAATTATAAAATTATGAAGTTTATTATAGAATTTGATATTCAGTTTATAAGTTTTTCAATGTATAGGTATCATTCTTATTAAACTTTTATCTGTTATGGATCATAATTCTTTAATATCTGTCACAGCTTATTTAAGAAAAAAATTGTCTGAAATAGTCAACTTATTTGCCGCTTCTCCCCAAATTGTGAAGTGTGCATAGGAAATCTAATGGTTTCTTTATTTAGAAAAAAAAAAAAATCAAAAAAAAAATCATGGAAAGGAGCCTTTCTTTCCTGTGGCACAAATCGTTAGACAGTACGATAAAGGTGATGACCTACAGGAGTGACAGATTGCTTGGGCTTCAAGTGACAGTAGGGAACTCTAATATCCTAATTATTAATGTTTATATGCCATGGGAAAATAACAATAATTTTGATCATTACTGCATGATCCTAGGGGAGTTACACAGTATTATTCATGATTCTCCTGCTGATCATATTTTTATAATCGGGGACCTTAATTCTCACCCCACAAAACAATTTTATAATGAACTTACTCGCTTCTGTCAAAATCATGCTCTCCAAATTAGCGATGTAATGCTCCTCCCTCCCTCCTCTTATTCATATGTACATAATAGAACGGACGATTATTACAACTTCCTGGCTGGACCACTGCATCACATCTCCACAACTTCATGATTCTATTATGACCTGCAATATTCGCTATGATCTTGCAACGGGCTACGATCACATCCCATTACAGGTGTCATTCAGTACCCCATCCCTCCCTACCGTGAACCCCCTAACTGATCGCCCGCCCCCCCCACCAGCGGTAAACTGGGATTTTAAAAATAAAAACCAACAGAAAACTAGATACTTTAGGGCGACCACGGAAACCAGGTTGCGGTCATTAGTTCAGCGGCAGACGCCTTACTTTGTACTAACACCAAATTGTAGAAATGACCACCATAAGAGGGATATGAATGAATTCTATTCGAACATAATCTCCGCTTTGCTTGCTTCGGGCAGGACTGCCTACAGATTTCGTCAAGGTAATTCTCGTAATATACCTGGATGGAAATGACTTGGGTTAAAGATCTGATCCATACTCACGAGAAATGTTTTTTCTTTTTACTGTGGAGGCAAAATGGTAGCCCCAGAGAAGGGCACACTGCATTGCTAATGAGACAGGCGAGAGCGCAGTTCAAACTTGCTCTTAATCACTGCAGGATTAAATGAAAACAACTAAGAGCCGATGCAATGTCTAGAAACTTAGAATCTGGTGATTATTCTCGTCTTTGGAAAGATATCCAGTCTTTAAATCCCAAACTAAAAAGACTATCACATAGAGTAGGGAAGCAGTCGGAGACGAAGCTATTGCAAGTATGTGGGGCGATCACTTCAACAATATCCTGAATTGCATAAATGATCAAGATTCCCGAAGGGATGTAGATAACCTCCTTACTGACAACATTCAATTTCATTTGCAGATCGTATTACACCAGGTAACATCAGCGATGCCATAAACAGCCTACCTAATAATAAATCGCCCGGCTATGATGGTCTTCCTGCAGAGGCCTTCAAAACTCTGCCATCCGATAATTTACATTTTGCTAGCTGCCCTATTCAATGCGTGCATAATTCACCGGTTTCTTCCAGACTCCCTACTCTTAGTTCACTTGATACCATTTAATCAAAAACAAGCTAAAGGATGCAGCTGACCCTGGCCACTACCGGCCGATTGTAATCACAACAATCGCATCGAAGATACTTTGAGTCTGTTCTTCTAGTTAGACTTCTCCCCTTTCTACACACCACTGACAACCAGTTGCGGTTTAAAGCAAACCACTCAACAGACACCTGCATCTACATACTGAAAGAATTGCTGAACTACTACCTATCATCAGCCTCTCCTGTTTTCCTTTCTTTTGTAGATTGAGAACACCATTTGACAGAGTAAACTACCTGAAGCTCTTCCTGAAGCTGCATAAAAGGGGCACACCCCTGTGTTACATTTAAGTAACATTAGAATAAGTGTTTCCTTTATGTGGATTGTAATGAAGAAGAAAAAAAAAAATGAAGTTTTTTTTTATGTCTAATTGCATATTTGTTTTGTTTCATTTCCGCTATTTCAAGAAGGTTTGGGAAATTACCAAGAACAGGAATATGCCTGTTTTATACAGAAGTACCGAAGACTGTTTGCAGTGGGAGGGATCGCTGAACCAGACTATTCCAGAAAGTCGCAACCTCTATATAAGAAGAAGAAAATGTTCGTGACGGGGAGACAGAGACGAACATAGAGGTGTTAGGGAAGGGAGGAAAAGGTGCAAGAGAGTAGGTTTCCATAACTCTGTGTGAGCTGGTGGGTTACGAGTACTTACGTGAGTTATATATTTGATGTAAGAATGAAAGGGGTATTTCAATATAAATAGGCCAGTAGTGATGTTAATCAGGTAAAGTTTAATGGTGGTGTTTTTTTTTGTGTGCAATACACTATTTGTGAGTCGTAAACGGCCAGGTGGAGCTGTCATGGGAAGACAGTCTGGTTTAAAACTTTAGGCCTCATTTTATAGCCTAAGCAAGGTTGTTGTATCACTTGCCTGTAATTAACATGATTTTGTTTGTTGAAGAAAATTAGTGGCAGGGTATGAGTTTTTTTCTACAAATACCTATAGGGTAGCTTGCACCTACCTGCTAACTCCTGTGTCTCTGTTCTCCATAACTAGCCAGGATAGGCTAACATGTAACTTCTTAGTTCTGTTCTCCATAACTAGCCAGGATAGGGTACATGTAACTTCTTAGTTCTGTTCTCCATAGCTAGCCAGGATAGGCTACCTGTAAATTCTTAGTCTATTCCTCCATAGCTAGCCAGGATAGGCTACCTGTAAATCCCTAGTCTGTGTTGTCCTTAACTAGCCAGGGTAGGAGGGCTATCCATATGTGCAGTGCATTACTCTCAAGCTAGTCATGTTTGGTACACATATTTTTTTTTTAGAAAATGTTTAACTGTGTTAGTCTGTTGGGTATTCCAGTAGTTAGGCTAAGTTAGAGCGTGACTTGTACCATAAGGCTAGCTGGATTAAATATTGATTCTGGGAATAGGCCTAAACTCTCAAGGATGAATTAGGTATGCAATATTTGTATGCAGGGTTTGAAGAAGTTAGGCTAGAGCTGGTGTGCTGAAACTATTCTTTCATTATTAAGGGAGTACATATTTAAATTTTCTGTCTGTTACGTATTTAAATGGCTCGAGTGCACATTAGTCACCCATGATTGTCATTAAGTAAAGATACTGTGGTTACTACTGTACTAATCCTAGATAAGAATATAAAGTAATTTGTTTGGCTGTACTGTTATACTAAAAGGTTGCAATTTCACTTTAATGTATGTTTTTGGATTTATTTGAATCAGAATTTTTTTTTTAATATTGTAAATAAATATAATAATGTTAAACTATTGCTGTTGGTATTAATTCCATCTTCCTGTTTCCACTTTGTTCATTTTCTTTAGCCAGTAAAAACACTCCAGGAGGGTCTAATCACTTTTGTTGAGACACAACCATCCTCCAACAATAGTGTGGCACCCGAAACAGGGACCCTTTTCCGGTGATGGCTTTCAAGTGGAATAAGGAAAAGATGGATTGGGAACAGATGATTCGGCTGGGTAAGGAGATTGGTTTAGAGGGTGAAGACTTGAGAGCATTTATTGCAGAAAAAGAAAAAGCTGAAAAAGAAAAAGCTGAATCTGAACGTCAGGAGAGAACAGAAGCAAGAGAATTGAAAAAGCTGGAACTACAAGCAGCGCAGGCTCAAGTTGAGGCTCAGGCTCAAGCCCAGGCAGCTCAAGCAGAGGCCCTTAAAGAAGTTGAGTTAGCTAAAGTTAAGGCTGAAGAGGAAATAAGAAAAAGAAAGAAAGTTAAACTCAATTGGCTAGACCACCTGGATCTGCAGAGGGAAGTAACCGAGGGCTAGACAAAGCTAAGCTACCAAAGTTACCAGTGTTCAACGATAAAACTGATGACATAGACGCTTATCTTCAGAGGTTTGAGAGGTTTGCTACAGGTGCAGAATGGAAGCGTGAGGTTTGGGCAATTAGCCTGGCATCCCTACTTCAAGGTAAGGCATTGGAAATTTACCATCAGTTAACTGCAACTGAGGCAGAAAGTTATGACCAGGTAAAAGCTGCTCTGTTAAAAGGTTTTGACTGTACCTCTGAAGGGTTCCGTAAGAAATTTCGAGGTTCTAAGTTAATTAGAGGTGAAACTGCTCAACATTTGGCAGCTTGTATGAAAAAAGTTGTTGCATAGATGATGGAGATGGAAATGTAGTAAAGACTTTGAGCCTTTGAGGATTTTGATTTTGAAGGGAACCATTTTTTGAAGCTTGTGACCGTAACTTAAGTATTTTTCTTAAAGAAAGACAGTTAAAATCCCTTCAGGAAGTGGTAGCAAGTGCTGATTGATATATAGAGGCTCATGGTTATCCAGTGCAAAAATTTCCCAGTAAACCAGTGGTAACACCTACAGTGCAAAGTAAAGTCAGTCGTGGTAATGCTCCAATTTTTGCAGGTACAAGTTTTCACTGTTTTGTTTGTGGCAAGAGCGGGCATAGGGCAAAAGATTGCTATTATTATAAAGGTAGTGGTGGCAGAAAAATAAGTGCACCTGACAAGAAAGGTAAGACTGCGGCTGCTGTGGTGAAGGAACAAGTTACCTCCAAGGACAGTAGTGTTTCAAAAGGTAAGACTCTATCTAATAATCCTGAACACGCAGCTACTTTTGTCAAAGTTGATCCAAAAGAAATTATGAATGAAGATGGCTGGATTATTAAAGAAGGGAAAGGATTTAAAGTAGTTTGTGGTGGAAGTAGTGCAAGTGAACGAGAGAAACTAATTACAGCCCCTGGGGAAGTTGAGGGAACACCAGTGTTAGTGATGAGGGACACAGGCTGCACCACTGTATTATTAAGGAAAAGCCTGGTACCCAAGGAAAAGTTTACAGGTAAATTAGTCAATGTTATTATGGCTAATTCTGAAGTTTATGTGTATCCAGAAGCTGAAATTTTGTGAAGTGTCCTTATTTTACAGGTAATACTCTAGCAGCTTGTTTAGACAACCCATTGTATGATGTAATCATTGGTGAAATACCCGGTGCAACCCTAGGTAAGGGTCTGAATAGCCCTGCTGGTGCAGTAACAACGAGAAGCCAGAAGACCAAGAAAAACCCTAGACTTAAAAGAACTGAAGTACTGGATCTTATGAAAACAAAGTCCATCAGGGAATCACAGGAAGAAGACGCTAGTCTCGTGAAGATAAAGAAGTATGCTCAAGAAGGTCGGGAGTTCTGCAGAAGAAATGGAACTGAAATTTCAGGTTATATTTTTAAGAAAGGAATTCTTTATAGAAAGGTCAAGGTAGGAGAAACTTTTAAAGAACAGTTAATTATTCCTAGTACATTCAGATCAACAGTTTTGGAACTGGCTCACTCAGGATTGATTGGGTGGTCATCTTGGTATTGGACAAACTAAAAATAGAATTTTAGATAAATTCTACTGGCCAGGTATTATTCGGGATGTAGTTAGATATATTAGGTCATGTGATATTTGTCAGCGTACTGTAGACAAAGGTAGAGTGGGTAAAGCTAGGTTAGGAAAGATGCCTGTAATAGGGGAACCTTTTGCTAAAGTTGGGGTTGATTTAGTGGGTTCTATGAACTTAGATCCTCAAATGGCTCAAGATATATTCTAACAGTTGTTGATTTTGCAACAAGGTATCCTAAAGCTGTAGCTTTATCAATATTGATTCTTTAACGGTCGCAGAAGCATTACTGGAAATATTTTTGTAGATTGGTATACTCGAGATTGTTTTGTCTGATAGAGGAACACAATTCACTTCAGAAATCATGGAAGAAGTTTATAGGTTTGATGTCAATCAGGATGATTAACACATACTCCCTATCACGCTATGTGTAATGGCCTGGTGGAAAGATTTAATGGCACTCTTAAGAAGATGTTGAAGAAAGGATGTGTAGTGAACAACCTAAGGAGTGCATAGATTCTTAGCACCATTATTATTCGCTTATAGAGATGTACACAGGCAAGTACTAAGTTTTCTCCTTTTGAATTGGTTTATGGCCATACTGTTAGGGGTCCTTTAACTTTTCTTAAGGAATTATGGGACCTGAGAATATTGAGGAACTGAGGTGAGGACATCTTACGAATATGTTGTTAACCTAAGAGAAAGACTTGAGGATACTTGCAGGTTAGCTAGTGAAGGACCTTCACAGTGCCCAAGATAAAGCTAAGAAGTATTATGATCTGAAAAACTAAGAATAGGAAATTGAAGTTGGTGATGATGTTCCTTTTATTGCTACCAAACTAACAATAATAAGTTATTACTGCAGTGGAAAGGTCCTTATAAAGTAACTAAGGTTTGCAACAGACTTAACTATGTCATTGATGTGAATAATACTCCCAGAAAATTTTCACATAAATATGTTAAAAAGATATGTTTTATAGGGATCCAGCAGAGCTACAATAAGGCTTCTGTAGCAGTGTTGGAAGATTTGCTTGTTGGAGGAGAGGCCTATACAAACACCCAGTCACACTCAGCAGGAAAAAAATGGCGATGGATGTTACCCTGAATGAGGAGGGCATGACAACAGCAATGTTAGCTGGACGCAAGAGAAATTCTTGGAGGGAATTTTCAAAGATCTGTTCACAGATGGTCCCAGGTAAAACCAGGAACAAGTTTGTCACATTGAATTGGAATATCCAGAGGTGGTAAGAGCAAGACCTTATCCTATTCCGTATCACTTGCAGGCAGTGGTAAGTAAGGAAACTGCAAAATTTGAAAGATTTAAATATTATTGAACCATCCAAGTCTCCATATTCTTCACCAATGTGTGTAGCTCCAAAGAAAGATGGAAAGGTTAGGTTATGTTTAGATCTGAGGGCAGCTGAAATAAAATGGTTAAATTTGATGCAGAACCGATGCAGAGGTAGACGATATACTCTCTAAAATTGCTGGTAGTAAATACTTTACCAAACTGGATTTGACAAAGGGGTACTGGCAGATTTCATTAGCAGAGGATAGTAAACCATATACTGCATTTGCAACACGTGAGGGACTTTACCAATTTACAGTATTACCATTTGGATTAGTAACAGCACCTGCCATATTTAACAGATTGATGAGGGAATTGTTTGGAGATTTAAATAATGTAGAGACCTTCTTTGATGATATTTTAATCCACACTGAAACCTGGATGAACACTGTGCCCTGCTGCAAGAAGTTCTAGTGAGATTGAGAGAGGCAAATTGACTGTAAGACCAAGTAAAACATTAGAAGGTGGAAGGAAAAACCCTTGAATATTTAGGACATATTGTAGGAGATGGCTGTTATGAGGGCCGACACCAGAAAAGATCAAAACTATTCAAGAAGCTGCAGTACCACTGACGAAAAAAGGGGTTCGATCCTTTCTAGGTTTAGCTGGTTATTATAGGAGATACATCCCAGGCTTTGCAGCGATTGCTGCGCCACTAACTAATCTCACCAAGAAGAATGCTTCAAATAGGGTAGTATGGGGTGACAGTGAGGATAAGGCATTCAGAGAACTAAAGGAAAGTCTGACTAAAGGACCTATTCTGAAACTTATAACTTTCCAGAAACCCTTTATTCTTCGTAAAGACGCATCCAGTACAGGGATTGGAGCTGTACTTTTACAGGAACATGATAATGAGAAGTGGCCAGTCTTCTATGCAAGTAGGAAACTCTCCGAGGTGGAGCAGAGGTATGCTGTAATCGAGAGAGAATGCTTGGCAGTTGTATGGGCTACCAAGAAGTTCTACCCATATTTGTATGGCAAGCAGTTCATCTTGGAAACGGATCACCGTCCTTTAACATATTTAGATACTGCAAAACCCCTTAATGGAAGATTAATGAGGTGGGCTCTTCATCTTCAGCAGTTCCAGATGAGTATCCACTATATTAAGGGTAGTGATAATGTAGGTGGAGATTATTTAAGTAGACTGTAATGGAACGAAAATTCAAGAATTTTCTTGTCCTTGTGGGGAGGCAATGTTACATTCAAGTAACATTAGAATAAGTGTTTCCTTTATGTGGATTGTAATGAAGAAGAAGAAAAAAAAAAGTTTTTTTTTATGTCTAATTGCATATTTGTTTTGTTTCATTTCCGCTATTTCAAGAAGGTTTGGGAAATTACCAAGAACAGGAATATGCCTGTTTTATACAGAAGTACCGAAGGACTGTTTGCAGTGGGAGGGATCTGCTGAGCCAGGACTATTCCAGAAAGTCGCAACCTCTATATAAGAAGAGGAAAATGTTCGTGACGGGGAGACAGAGCGAACACTAGAGGTGTTAGGAAGGGAGGAAAAGGGAAAAAAGGAAGTCCCCCCCAAGAGAGTAGGTTTACATAACTCTGTGTGAGCTGGTGTTACGAGTACTTACGTGAGTTATATATTTGATGTAAGAATGAAAGGGGATTTCAATAATAAATAAAAGGCCAGTAGTGATGTTAATCAGGTAAAGTTTAATGGTGGTTTTTTTTGTGTGCAAATACACTATTTGTGAGTCGTAAACGGCCAGGTTGGAGCTGTCATGGGAAGACAGTCTGGTTTAAACTTAGGCCTCATTTTATAGCCTAAGCAAGGTTGTTGTATCACTTGCCTGTAATTAACATGATTTGTGTGAAGAAAATTAGTGGCAGGGTATGAGTTTTTCTACAAATACCTATAGGGTAGCTTGCACCTACCTGTAACTCCTGTGTCTCTGTTCTCCATAACTAGCCAGGATAGGCTACATGTAACTTCTTAGTTCTGTTCTCCATAACTAGCCAGGATAGGGTACATGTAACTTCTTAGTTCTGTTCTCCATAACTAGCCAGGATAGGGTACATGTAACTTCTTAGTTCTGTTCTCCATAGCTAGCCAGGATAGGCTACCTGTAAATCCCTAGTCTGTGTTGTCCTTAACTAGCCAGGGTAGGGCTATCCATATGTGCAGTGCATTACTCTCAAGTTAGTCATGTTTGGTACACATATTTTTTTTTAGAAAATGTTTAACTGTGTTAGTCATGTTGGGTATTCCAGTAGTTAGGCTAGTTAGAGCGTGACTTGTACCATAAGGCTAGCTGGATTAATATTGATTCTGGGAATAGGCCTAAACTCTCAAGGATGAATTAGGTATGCAATATTTGTATGCAGGGTTTGAAGAAGTTAGGCTAGAGCTGGTGTGCTGAAACTATTCTTTCATTATTAAGGGAGTACATATTTAAATTTTCTGTCTGTTATGTATTTAAATGGCTCGAGTGCACATTAGTCACCCATGATTGTCATTAAGTAAAGATACTGTGGTTATTACTGTACTAATCCTAGATAAGGAATATAAAGTAATTTGTTTGGCTGTACTGTTATACTAAAAGGTTGCAATTTCACTTTAATGTATGTTTTTGGATTATTTGAATCAGAATTTTTTTAATATTGTAAATAAATATAATAATGTTAAACTATTGCTGGTTGGTATTAATTCCATCTTCCTGTTTCCACTTTGTTCATTTTCTTTAGCCAGTAAAAACACTCCAGGAGGGTCTAATCACTTTTGTTGAGACACAACCATCCTCCAACACCCTGTTAATTGGCATTTTACATTGCTGGTTCTCCACACAGCAATTCTGTGTCAAATGGGGTAACGTGTTATCTTACACCTTCGGCTCCCTAAACGGGCATCGGCAAGGGGGCATTCTTTCTCCATACCTGTTTAATACGTACACAGATGACTTGAATGTCAAACTGAACTCGCTCCCAATCGGATGCACCGTCAATGAAACAACTATATACAACCTCTGTTATGCCGACGATATGGTTCTGATTTCCCCATCAGTGCAAGGTCTCCAACGACTCATCGACACTTGCCACCAATATGCAGAGGAATTTGATATAATCTACAACGAAACCAAGACCAAGTGCATGTCGCTGCTCCCGAGATCGCTTAAGCATATTGCACGAATTTCCGTATTTGGGTCACATTATCACCGACGACCTAAAAGATACGGCAGACATTGAACCGAGGCGTCGTAAACTATGTGCAGCTGGCAACATGATTGCAATGAGGTTTGCCTTCTGTCACCGAGACGTGAAACTGCTGCTATTCCGCTCGTACTGCTACAGTATCTATGGGTGTTCCCTCTGGACGAACTATACCCGAGAGTCTATGAGACGCATCACTGGTGTGCACAATGACATTCTGAGACGCCTCACAAACACTCCCCGCTACCACTCCGCCACACAGATGTTCATTGAAAACCACCTGGACATTTTAAAAATCATTGTTAGGCGAACAATGTCCAGCCTGGTAACCCGAGTGAGAAACAGCAGCAACTCGCTCATACAAAGCATCCTAAGGAGTGAAGCAAGAAGAAAATCTAAATTGTGGGAAAGATGGGAAAAGGAGGCCTTTGTCCCCTAAAGGACTTACTCTCTGTATTGGCAAGATGTCATCTGCAGTTTTTGTCATTATTAGATTTATTGCTGATATTTTAATTTTTCATTATTACTGTGATTACTATCAAGTTAAAGTTTTATTTACATTTAATTTATGTATGAAGCCCTCTGGACCTGACTACTGTAACCACCTAAGGTCACTAGTTGAAATTTGAGTTATATAATATGTGCACCAACTGTTATTACTCTCAAAGCATATTTTTTTTTTTCTCACCAATATTTTACTGTTATTACCAGTATGATGGTTACTAGCTTTTATGCTACCTCAGCTATTTTGTGGACAAGTGCCGATTATTCATTTTCTTTTTCTATTTTATCATGTCTCATGTATCTAGATTGTGTATGTTACTGTCTGTATTTTGTATACTCAATGTATATGGCCCCGAGCTGAAATAAAACATATTATTATTATTATTATTATTATTATTATTATTATTATTATTATTATTATTATTATTATTTTATTATTATTATTAATTATTAACTTCCCTTAATGATCATTTTTTAAAAGCGAGAACACAAAGACCCTTGAAATGTAAATGCACATTCGAAAGCATATTTCATTCTACTCCGAAATATTTCTTCTTTCATTCGAGAATTTCCCTCCTTACTAATTCTGTTTTCATTTCCCTTGCTCGTATTTTTTATATATTTTTCCACTTTCATCCATTTCAGCTTTTCGCAGTTTTACTCTCACTTATTTTTTCACTTGGTTCAAAAGTCTTCCTAACCCTGAAATCGGCCTGAAAAACAAATAACACTTTTATTCGTTAACTTGATTTCATTGAGGGCATGCTTTTTATCATTGTTATTTCAGATGGAATGCTTTAAATGATTAGTTGTGATGTTATGAATATAGTGAAAAATTTTGTGTTTCTAATTACCCTTAAAATCGTGGTAACATTAGCTTTCAGATAATCGTAAATATTCGTTTATTTCAGAATGTTCTCTCTCTCTCTCTCTCTCTCTCTCTCTCTCTCTCTCTCTCTCTCTCTCTCTCTCTCTCTTTCTGAATGTCAATAAATCTTTTTAATACATGAAATGTCATTCCTACAGTTATTTTTAGAATAAAATATAACTATATATTGAATGCTGTGGAACAAAGGCGTTCATTCAGCTTGGACTTATCAAATATAACTTTTTCATTAGAGGAGAGTAACTTTGAAAAGCTCCCCCCTCCCCACACCCCCCCTTCTCTGTCTCTCTCTCTCTTCCCAAAACACACAAA
>NC_087200.1:207120151-207122651 GCF_015104395.2 Macrobrachium nipponense
CCACACACATGGCTAATAGAATGCCTGAAAATATATGGGGCAGAGGAAAATACCATCAGCTTCCTCAAAAATACAATGCGCAACTGGAATACAATACTTACAAGCTCTGGAAAAAGACTAGCAGAGGTTAATATCAGGAGAGGATCTTCCAGGGCGACTCACTGTCCCCCACTACTCTTCGTAGTAGCCATGATTCCCCATGACAAAAGTACTGCAGAAGATGGATCCGGGTACCAACTCAAGAAAAGAGGCAACAAAATCAACCATCTGATGTTCATGGACGACATCAAGCTGTATGGTAAGAGCATCAAGGAAATAGATACCCTAATCCAGACTGTAAGGATTGTATCTGGAGACATCAGGATGGAGTTTGGAATAGAAAAAATGCGCCTTAGTCAACATACAAAAAGGCAAAGTAACGAGAACTGAAGGGATAAAGCTACCAGATGGGAGCAACATCAAACACATAGATGAGACAGGATACAAATACCTGGGAATAATGGAAGGAGGAGATATAAAACACCAAGAGATGAAGGACACGATCAGGAAAGAAATATAGCAGAGACTCGAGGCGATACTCAAGTCAAAACTCAACGCCGGAAATATGATAAAAGCCATAAACACATGGCAGTGCCAGTAATCAGATACAGCGCAGGAATAGTGGAATGGACGAAGGCGAACTCCGCAGCATAGATCAGAAAACCAGGAAACAAATGACAATACACAAAGCACTACACCCAAGAGCAATACGGACAGACTATACATAACACGAAAGGAAGGAGGGAGAGGACTACTAAGTATAGAGGACTGCGTCAACATCGAAAACAGAGCACTGGGGCAATATCTGAAAACCAGTGAAGACGAGTGGCTAAAGAGTGCATGGGAAGAAGGACTAATAAAAGTAGACGAAGACCCAGAAATATACAGAAACAGGACAGAAAGACAGAAAGAACAGAGGACTGGCACAACAAACCAATGCACGGACAATACATGAGACAGACTAAAGAAACTAGCCAGCGATGACAATTGGCAATGGCTACGAGGGGAGAGCTAAAGAAGGAAACTGAAGGAATGATAACAGCGCACAAGATCAGGCCCTAAGAACCGATATGTTCAAAGTATGATAGACGGAAATAACATCTCTCCCATATGTAGGAAGTGCAATACGAAAAATGAAACCATAAACCACATAGCAAGTTGAATGCCCGGCACTTGCACAGAACCAGTACAAAAAGAGGCATGATTCAGTGGCAAAAGCCCTCCACTGGAGCCTGTGCAAGAAACATCAGCTACCTTGCAGTAATAAGTGGTACGAGCACCAACCTGAGGGGAGGATGATAGAATAAAAACGATCAGGCAAAGATCCTTCTGGGGACTATGGTATCAGAACGGATAGGGTGATACGTGCAAACAGACCAGACGTGACGTTGATTGACAAAGTCAAGAAGAAGTATCACTCATTGATGTCGCAATACCATGGGACACCAGAGTTGAAGAGAAAGAGAGGGAAAAATAAAAGGATAAGTATCAAGATCTGAAAATAGAAATAAGAAGGATATGGGATATGCCAGTGGAAATCGTACCCATAAATCATAGGAGCACTAGGCACGATCCCAAGATCCCTGAAAAGGAATCTGGAAAAACTAGAGGCTGAAGTAGCTCCGGGCCTCATGCAGAAGAGTGTGTTCCTAGAAACGGCACACATAGTAAGTAAGTGATGGACTCCTAAGGAGGCAGGATGCAACCCGGAACCCCACACTATAAATAAACCGCCCATTCGAATTGGAGGACTGTGATAGAGCAAAAAAAAAAAAAAAAAAAAAAAAAATAATAAATAATAATAATAATAATAATAATAATAATAATAGCTAGCTAGGTAGTGTCATTTTCCATAAACTGAAGGACAAATGTAATATTACCATACTCCATCAATATTTTATTTATTTTGGAAGGAAGTTTGGGGTTTTTACAAAGCTAATAATAATAATAATAGATAGATTAGTTATATGTCCAAAGACTCATACCTCCGCCAACTTACAGGATACTCTTAGTAGTCACTCCGTCGTTCTTGTCTTAAGGTGCACTGGTTTTCCCCGAATTCCTTCATATAATTGATACTCTAACGCGTATCGATAACTTCGAGTTAATTTATCCTATGTGTTGCAATTACTGGTGTTACTAGTTCTTGTTGAGAGAGAGAGAGAGAGAGAGAGAGAGAGAGAGAGAGAGAGAGAGAAACTTGTGAGGTTTTAGGACTGCAGTATTATATTGTGTAATTAAAGAAGTATATATATCATGAAGCAGTGTAATGTATTGTCTTGTTCAAAGCTTGATAATATCGGTATGTATTATTAGTTAATACTCACAGTTCATCATCACTGTATTCATTTTCAATATGTTTACTGGTTATTATGTCACTTCTGCTTCATATTTCTTGCTATAACTTACGTTACTTAATAAAATGGTATCTCTTTTGAGTTCAATTTTCCGTTTGAATGGC
>NC_087200.1:207127651-207135151 GCF_015104395.2 Macrobrachium nipponense
CTGACGTTCGGTTCGAGCTACACGTTTACCAAATGAATAATGAGGGGCGGGGTTAATCTCCCCGTTTTATATATATATTATATATTAATATATATATATATATATATATATATATATATATATATATATATATATATATATATATATATATATATATGTGTGTGGTGTGTGTGTGTGTGTGTGTGTGTGTGTGTGTATGTGTGTGTGTGTGTGTGCGTGTGTGTGCGCATATATGAGTGTGTATTTATATATTGTTTATAAACTTAGATAGATAGGTAGATAGAATAGACATGAATAAGAGAGCATTTAAAAAACAAATCAAACTTGGTATTCCAGTTCAACCATAACTAATTTTTTCTCGAGCGTTCAAAATTGTTGTCAGCCGTGGTTGTGGACAACGAATGAAAACTCTTTTTCGACAGATATCGCGGCGGGATGACATGAATTCGGTTTTTCATCAGAACTCTAATAATGACAGCCTCCAATCACAAAAAAAACCACTTGATATTTCCCTCCCCGTTCGTCTGTGACAGGTCCATTTTGTGATTGGTCACTGATTCCTTTCGCCAAAGTCCGACTTTTGTCAATAGACAATAGAGGCTATCATTTTGGCCATTTTTATTTTTTATTGACCTTATGATTTTATGGTGGCTGTGAATACATAGGCATAGTATATATATATATATATATATATATATATATATCTATATATATATAGATATATATATATATATATATATATATATATATATATATAGTATATATATATATATAATATATATATAGATATATATATATATATATATATATATATATATATATATATATATATATATATATATATATATATATTATATATATATATATATATATATATATATATATATATATATATAATATATATTATATATATATATATAGCTTGATGATGAATAATAGTGCCAACGACTAGGAAGACAAATTCTTTAATTATTACGAGCTTTCCGAGGTTTAAAAACCATCAATCTTCAGGCTGAAAAAATGACAAGGATGAGAAATCACTAAAAATTACATTAAAATTAATTGTCTGATTAAAAGCTTCAGTAAAAAACATAAAATAAAACGAACATCACATACAAACTAAAAATTAAAAATTACGAAAAAAAAAAACTCTAAAACAAAGCGCAAAATCATACAAAAACAGAGATAGAAATAAAAATAATATGAAAGGTAAACAAAACTACACTCAAAATAAAATAGCTAACGACCCACTTTGTGTACCTACTATGAAACTATATGATAGCTAGTTGAATACCGGACGAGTTGTTGTTCAATTCCGATTTCATTTTCTTAATAAACAGCGACTCTGAAATTAAAAGGTCCAGTCTACTTGAGCAAAAAGACAGTACTCTAAAATCTAGGTGAGTGAAAGGATGGTCCTGTGCTAAACTGTGATCCCTTATGGCAGAAAATGGTGGTTTAGAAAGAGGAAACCTAGTTCTAACGGAAAGACCTCTGTGTTCCAAAATTCTGTGTCTAAGCCAGCGGGAACTGGATCCCACGTATCGCAGACCACACTGCGAACAGGTAAACAAGTAAACGACACTCGAATTAAGGTCCACAGGAAGAGCAGGCTTCTCCCTCAAAAGTGATCCTACAGTAAAAGGGTTAGTAAAAACAAACCTGAAACTAACTTGAGGAAAACTGTGCTTAAGTATTTCTTGTAACTTTTTTCGTACCAAGTAGCTACTATGACCAAGGAAAGGCAATTTAATATACTTTACATCTTTACTAGCAGTACTGTACACCGGTCTGGGACAAAATTTCTCATGTAGAAAATTTTCAGAACTTTGTAAAAGACAAATACGGGATTTATTCAATACGTACTATGATAAATAGAGCTTACAATGTCTGTTGTGATTTTAATTTATTTCATCAAGACATGGTCTTCCTCCAGAATTATTTTTCCGAAAATTCTTATCCCGTATTTGTCTTTTACAAAGTTCTGAAAAATTTAACACACGTCATCACCAAGCACGACAAAATGAAATGGGAAAGTTGCGAGTTTCATCTTTTTTGGAATAGCCATGATTAGTGTGAGCAGAATGGTAAGGGGAAAGTATTTGTAATTGACAGCTGTGTCACTGATAGTGGGGGAGGTATTAAATGTCTTTCCTATAGGAAAAGTGACGTAGAGAGAGAGAGAGAGAGAGAGTGAGAGAGAGAGAGATGTATGTGTATGTCACCGTTTGGAATCGTAGGCAGGTTATTTCCCAATAAAATATAGATAAAGCATGGAGTAAAACAGATTATTCTCAATACTTTCTTGACATTTTTCATATCATTTCCTTCCCTTTTTCAATTCCTCATTTACCACGATGTCCCTCTAACACTCTTTATGAAATACACTAAGACAATTGGAGTAAAATTTCGTTGAAATATCGTCCATAGATATTTCATCAACACTAGGCACAGATTATCATGGCAAATATTGTTGAGTGGTGAAAGGTGGTTCGTGCGGTAATTCCTATATTAGGTAGAAAGATCAGAGGGGAAATTATAATATAAAAAAAACAATAAAATTCTGTGTCCTTTACTGTTTAAGTATCACATGGTGTTTTCACCCAACTCCTTATTACTGTCTAATTTTCTCTGTGCTCAAACATAACAGAATTATCATAATGTTTTATTGCATATGTTTGTAAATAAATTGCCATAGTCACCATACTTGAATGCAAAAGTATTTGTGTTTTTTATATTTAATGTTTCAATGTTTGATATTTAACATCTGATAACTTTGGGAATATGGAGCCTTACAAATACCACTGCTGTTGATTAAGGCAGGAAATCACACAACTGACCAGCTGTGTTTCTGACATTTGCTTTTAAGAAAATGGCTGAATGTTGTTCATTACGGTTAATGCGTGTACTCTCTCTTCTCTCTCTCTCTCTCTCTCTCTCTCTCTCTCTCTCTCTCTTCTCTCTCTCTCTCATTAGTTGCTTGACATTTATAGATTTATGTATGTATGTATGTATGTATTACCATTATTAGTCTCGCATACGTACTACAACTACCCAAACCAAATGAGGCCTCAATCATTTCCTGGTATGTTAATAACTCCCTAGGAGTCAGATGCATAAAGGGAACCTAAATATGAAGAGTGAGTTGTTATGTTTATCAATATTTTAGAAGGATTGACCTCGTTAGCTCCAGTAAACACTTTTAGGTCAAGAGCAATTCAAATTGATGAAGAGAGAGAGAGAGAGAGAGGAGAGAGAGAGAGAGAGAGAGAGAGAGAGAGAGAGGAAAAAAATAATAACTTGTAATCGGATCCTTTTGAGTAAAGGACATGTAATGAAGTACAAATGTAATTACTGAAGATGGAAAAACAGATTAAATAAACTAGATAAGTAAGTAAATAAAAAGGATTATAGGAAATAATGAACTTAAAACTTCAGTATAGTATAGCAATAGTATTTATTTTGCTGACGTTTCAGGACCTTGCGTCTCATTTTCGAAGCTAAAAAATTAAAAGAATAACAGTTTTAAAATGAGACTCAGATTAAAACATGATAAAAAATGATTTTTTTACAAAATGCAAATTAGGTACAAGAGGAGGAAACAGTGATTACCAAGTAGTGCTGAAGGCAAAAGCTGAGTGACTGTCAGGGTCTGTTTTGGTGCCGACGGAAACTCAAGATAGGTACAGAGGAGTTGACATGGACTGAGTATTTAGTTGAGGAACCAGTTGTTTGATAAAAAGAGATTCGAGTATTGCCAATTGGTGTTCGTTTGGAGCTTTGCTTATGATTTTGAAATCCTTGTAATTTATATTGTATTTGCATTTTTTCCCGTGATCTCTAATACAGGAAAATTCGGGGTTTGATAGTTTGACACCCGTGCGATAGCTAACGCCATAATGGGAATTCAATCTTACCTTTAACAACCTCTGAGTGGAGCCCACGTACTTCCCCAGGTCACATCTGGGGCAATTAAATAAATATATGACTCTCGAGGTCATCAAAGGAAGCAGACTCTCTTTATATTTAAACAAGGACTTGATGGTCATTGGGTTACATGGGATCAATTTTAAGTTGACTGCCGGTAGGTATTTGCTTACAATAAATCTCAGTTCTTGATAAAAATGGCTATCATAGATTAGGGGGACACTAGCGTACAGATGTAGTTTTGGTACCGTTGGCATTTCAAACTTTGGGTGGAGGATATTATTTAGAAATTTTCGCAATTGTTTGTAAAAGAGTTCTGATGGAAAACAGTTATTTACAAAGTATTGATGGAGAAACGTAATTTCTTCATGAAACGTATTCCACCCGGATGTTAAAGTAAACTCTCTGTGGAAGAGAGTAGACAGGGAATTTAACTTGAAATTAAATAAATATCGATCGATCCAAAAAAAATCATTGCTTAGGTAAAGGGATATGTTTGGCTTCCCTAGATAAACCTGCATGTTTCTGTTGAGTAGAGAAGTGAAATTATAAGTGAATTAAGTAACTACTTTTTATTTGACTGATGCGGGTTGTAGCTCGGTTAGGAGGCGAGAGAAAGAGAAGTCTTTACATAGACATCGTAGAAATATAAATTCACAGAATCGCAAGTGGTTGGCCCTGAATGAGGAAATCCTTATTACTCAATGATGAACTACATCTCTCTCTCTCTCTCTCTCTCTCTCTCTCTCTCTCTCTCTCTCTCTCTCATCTTTTCGCTTTTCAAATTTGGCTTTTATTTGGCAGTGATATAGCAAGCATATTAGATGAAATCTATTCATTTGCTTCTCCAAAGGTCCCGATAAAGTAGGTTTATTCAGTTGATTCTATTCACTAGAGATTCTCTCTCTCTCCTCTCTCTCTCTCTCTCTCTCTCTCTCTCTCTCTCTCTCTCTCTCTCTCTCTCTCTCTCTCTCCAAACATAACTGCGGACTGCGGAACTACCCTATGTAATCATGAACAAAGAAAATATCTGACAGTGATGTTCTGCAGTTTCCAGTATGTATTAGCTAATTCTATAAATATGGAATAAGATGGAGTTTTCCAGCCTCGAGGAAGAATCCAGTTTGCAAGAACAACCAAAAGCAGGCTGGAAGGAGTTCCCCCTCCCGACCCGACCTGGTGCATCATATTCCAGAAAATGGAAATTTATAGTACGGCTACTACTGGATAGAATTGGGCAAATATTTTGTACATGATAGTTCGGTTACACCTGCCATAGGGTAAGTTTCAAGTTATGAGAAGGAAATTTGATATCATAAGGTGATTATATAGCATTTAATTAAATGTTCAATGTTGTTGAATTGAAAGGTATGATTAAGTTCTCATAAGATTTTGTATTTATGAAAATAATTCAAATCTTGTTTGATAAAATTTATAAACACTGGAGCTGTGTTAACTGAATTTGAAGAGAGAGAGAGAGAGAGGAGAGAGAGAGAGAGAGAGAGAGAGAGAGAGAGAGATCGTTTCTTGGTGTGCTAGGTAGCTTTTTACATGACGGAAAATGAACGGAACACGATATATTGTAGAATCTGCGGTTCAATACAGTCCACAAAAATTGATATGAAACCTGCAAGCAATTAAACACGATAAAGACAGTATAAGGAGTTTTTTTTCACTTAGTCAACAAAGTGACTCTTCAAACGGTCAACCTTTGATTAATATGAACAAATGCAGACGATGCTTTGGGAGCACGCAGAGGATTCTTTAGGAGCGAGCAGGGCTGTGCAGCCCATTAGACATTATATCCTTTTATTTTGCGAAATCCTTTGAGCCACACAGGATAAACCCCCATCACCTATTTTTACGACCTACAAAGATACATTTCGAATTTGTTCTTCTTTTTAATCACAGCAACTATCGAGAACAAAAGGAGTGGAAATACTACAGTCTCTCTCTCTCTCTCTCTCTCTCTCAGGGTCTCGTACCTTAATTGCACCACATACCTGGGCGACTTGTGTTCGAGCCCTAAGCATGAGCTACAGCTGAAATATGCATCTAATTGTTAGTCGAATGTTATGGGACACAACTTGGCTGGACAGAGAGAGAGAGAGAGAGAGAGAGAGAGAGAGAGAGAGAGAGAGAGATAGAGAGAGAGAGAGAGAGAGAGGACGCTCTTCCAATTTTACCGGACCCTTTCATAGTCAAGGTTCCGGCCTCACATCAAAGGCTTCCGGGTCGAAGTGGGGGATTCTTCTTCATATGGCAGAGAGGAGAGAAGGACATCTGTGTTTCGAGAGTGGAATTCCATAGAATGTTTCCATGAGTGAACAGGAAACCACAGGTATGGGAATTTTCTTATTTTTTCTTTACGACTTAGAAGATACGTGTTTTCTTCTTCTTATGTTTTTCATTAATTATCCCGCAATCATGAGAGAAATATCTCTAATGATTCTAATTAATTTAAAAAATGTTTTTTGAATGTATATGTAAAGAAAATATTAGACTCAGATAAATCAAAAACATATTTATATATACTCGCTTACACTGACATAAACATATCCATTAATTGCTTGAATTTAATATAAATTCCTCTCTCTCTCTCTCTCTCTCCCTCTCTCTCTCGTTTCCCTCTCTCCCTCTCTCTCTCCTCTCTCTCTCTCTCTCAATCTTACTTCACCTCCTTCTTCTCATCCTCCTCTCTCTTCTTAAATTTATTAAACGGATGGTTACTGCTTGATTATTTTGCCGCCCCCCCCAAAAAAATGAATACGAGATCATCAACGTGTTTTCACTTCCATACAGAAAAAAAACTTTAGGCTTTAATGAAAATCAAATAACATAGTTTTCTTTTCGTCACAACTCTTAAATATTATGTTGTTCTAACTAACCCTTGTTAAATAACGACTATGAGCCCTCAAACTTTACTTTATATAACCTTTTTCCTTATATTCTTAAAAAAAGTATCTATCAAAATCTTTTTGCACAATATATGTATAATCGTAAGATGCCAGATGATGACTAAGAATCGATCAAACCAGCATATATCCTTCTATTCCAGGTAACTGAATTAATTGATATTTTGTTATTAGAGAACTATGTTTTCAATCTTGTTGA
Source organism: Macrobrachium nipponense (assembly GCF_015104395.2). Lineage (NCBI taxonomy): Eukaryota > Metazoa > Arthropoda > Malacostraca > Decapoda > Palaemonidae > Macrobrachium > Macrobrachium nipponense. Next base: position 207,134,693 of record NC_087200.1, read on the forward strand.
AATGGAAATTCCTATTTTTCCTGTTGGACGGAGTTTTTTTGCTGATGAGTAGCAATCAGTTAAAACGAGTCTCTTTGACAGATTATGAAGATACATTGATTGTTTTGTGAAAAGAAAAAAAAATAAAATTAGAGTAAAAGGTTTAATGGTATTCACCCTCTTCTGAAATTGAAAATGCTTTTACTGAAGTTACCATTATACAAATTAAAAACAGCAGATTTCATAATTAGACATAAGAGCAATTGGGTACCTTTTCTCAGTTATTCGCTTCGTATAATAATATTTTGATCAATGATTTAATTTTGAATACAGAATGTTTTAATAATTATTTAATAAAATGAACATTACTTGGATTGTGTGAAAATACTTACTGATATTGAGCATGCATGAAAAATATGTCTGTATTTTAATAAAGCACAGGATGTACGGTATATAATAACATAAATGAATACCAGCTAT
>NC_087200.1:207140151-207155445 GCF_015104395.2 Macrobrachium nipponense
AAATCACCTGCCAACAGAAGGAAATACTTTAGGACCTAGTATTTGTGAACGAGATGAATATTTTTTAAACGAAATAATAGTTTATAATGCGAGTATTTCAGACCATAATGTCATAGAATTAACAGTCCATTCCAAAGCAAGTGAAAACAGCGATAAGGGCAAGAAATGAAAAAAAGTGGGAAGGATATGAAAAATACAAACTTCTACAGTAAAAGATCAAAATGGTCATAAATAAATGAAGAATTAAACAAAGATTGGATAATATTTTCGTAAGTGATGACATAAGGTAAATACGGAGGATATTAATAAAATATTAGAGAAAATAGTGGATAAATATGTACCGAAGGAGAAAGTAAACATCCAGGTCATGCATACCAAAGACAGAAGGATCTTGTTCAGTAAATCATAAAGATGGATAAAAAAGGTCTAGCAAAAAAAAAAAAAAATAAAAAATGCATGGAAAGTTATAGAACTAAAAGGAAGATAGAAAATGCAGACCCAAAGATTATACAATCAAAAGAAAATGAAAAAACGGGACTTTGAAAAAAAACCTTATTAAATATCAAGCAAAATCCCCAAACTATTATACTCCTATGCGAAGAAGATGAATACATAAGAATAGAAATAGGCCCTCTAAGAATTGAAGGGAGATTACCGAATGAAAAAAAGGAAATTGCCACATACTGGCAGAACGATATAAGGAGAAGAATTCACGACCTAGAATAGGATAATGAAGATAAGTGAATAGAAGTAAGGGCTGAAATAGTGACTATTTAGTTGACATAGATATTAATAAGCTTGATTTGTGGGCAGGGCTATTATGAATTAAAAATGGAGCTGCTGCAGGGCCTGATGGAATTCCTGCTATTTTGTTAATCAACAGTAGTTCGATTCTATCACAAAGCCACTTGCAATATTATTAAGACAAAGTGTAGATACGGCAAGATTTTATGATGAGCAGCCACAATTAGCATATATTACCCTACTTCAAAAGTGGATCAAGACTAGAGGCAAGTAATTATAGCCTTGAGTCTAACTCACATATTATGAAAGTGTATGAAGGGTAAATGAAGAAAAATATTATGAAACATTTAATAAAAATTTTGTTTAATAAAGGCAACATGGTTTCGTACCAAAATACACAACCAACTGTTAGTCCACCGGAGAACATAATTTCAAAATATGAAACCGAAATGAAACAATTTGGTTTTATTTAGACTTTGCAAAAGCTTTGATTAGTAGACCATAGTATATTAGCGAAGAAAATTAGAAAAACACAATATCGTGGATAAAGTAGGAAGATGGTTAAAAGAATTTTTACACACCGAAAACAGATAGTTATTGCAAACGACGAGAATGGATGAAGCCAGGTACTATCGGTGTGCCGCAGGTACGGTGTTAGCTCATACTGTTGTTTATTTGATTGAAAGACATAGACAGATAGGTTAGGGGATTCGGTAGCGAGTAGTTTTCGCAGATGACCAATAATAAGTAGAGAAATTACTTGTGATGATAGGAACGCTCTACAAAGATACCTTAACAAGTATTGATTTGGGCAGAGGTAAATAGGATGGTATTTATCTGATAAATTTGAATCAATACATTATGGAGACAGAGAAGAAAGATATATGCATATAAGGGACCTAATAATGAGACAATCACAAATAAAGGAAGCAGTAAAGACCTTGGTGTGAATGTGAATAGGACATGTTATGCAATGATCAAATAGCAAACTCTGTTGGCAAATGTAAAGCAAAATGTGAATGTTGTTACGCGCGCGGCACTTCGAACAATAAAACTGAACACATATTATGCTTTTATAAAACATCTGTTTCGTAGTCCACGTTAATATTGCAATAGTGATATGGTACCCACACTAGCAAAAGGATATTGCCAAATAGAGAGTGTAAAAAGGTCTTTAAACAGCTAGAATAGAAGAAGTTAAAGACCTTGACTACTGGGAAGACTACAATTTCTTAAAATTAATATAGTCTAGAAATGAGAAGAGAACGCTACATGATAATCAGGGCATGGAAAACATATAGAGGATCGCAAAAATATGATGGAACTAAAAATATCAGAAAGAGCAAGCAGAGGTAGATTAATATTGCCCAAAACTATACCTAGAAAATAAGGAAACACACAGGACATTGATCCACACGCACCCGAGCATCGATAATGCAGCAGCGTCCGATTCAATGCGTTGCCAGCTCATCATATCTGAGTAATTAGTCAGGAGTGAGCGTAGATGTGTTTAAGAATAAGCTCGACAAATATCTAAACTGCATCCCAGACCATCCAAGATTGGAAGATGCAAATATACCGGAAGATGTACTAGCAACTCTCTGGTAGACATTGAGAGATGCCTCACACCTGAGGGACCTGTGGCTCAAACCCGAACAAGATGTAAGGTAAGGTAAGGGTAAGGTCTCTCTCTCTCTCTCTCTCTCAAGGTCCTCTAGAACGTTTAAAAACGCTGGCTGAGGAGACAGAGAGAGAGAGAGAGAAGAGAGAGAGAGAGGAGATAGAGATGTGGGGGTGGGGGGTTGGGAATGGGGAACACTCGAAAGAACGAAATCAAAGTGTAATTCAGAGGGCAAAGAAAAAACTTAAACTTTTAGCAATTGTCGTGAGAGAGAGGAGAAGGAGCTAGAGGAGAGAGAGGGAGAGAGAAGAGAGATAGACTATTGGTAGACATGGAGAAAGCATAACCGACTATGCAATCTGATAAGAGTGCTTCAGTACACCGAAAAGTGACTATATAATTAACAATATTTTAAATAGGGTACTTTAACACTTGTATCATACCTTGCGATTAGCATTCGGATAAACTTCTATATATCATTTTCGACACATATTGAAGGAAGAAACTAATATTAGTGAGTTTTGGTATATTACGAATGATAGTGTACATATTACAGATTTGTGAATACATTATGGAAAGCATAGACGGTAGGAACAATTGTAGATATAGATTAATCGTACAAGATTGTGAAGATAGAAAAAAAATAATAACGACACCGATACTCAAACAAGGTGTCGCCAAAATGAAGAGATTACACTTTTTAATAGGAAACCAAATTTTGTATTCGAGAATCACAAGATACTATTAATAGTTTACTGCCTAACTAGTACTAGTGTCTCTGCTCAACAAATGAACGATTTAGGCCTTACAAAAATACACAAGGACAATCAATATGATCTGATGGTAAGGTAATGGTTGTGCTAGTGAATTTTTAAGAGTAATGTTATTCTACTTGAAGAAATAACTAAGAGAATAAAACTCAGAGAATAATAGTAATAAGTACAATGCATGATTTCAGGATGGAATAAAAGTGGATCTTGAAATTGAAATATCTGTTTGGAGTTGAATAAGTCTTCATCTGCATATGTTTAATAAGAGACTAATGAAATTTTTTTTTTATTTATCATTTTTAACGTTACAAATACGTAACCAATCGTTGTATGTTGTATGAAGAATCAACTTCTTAATTCTTACCATTTTGTATTTCTATTGTATATTTCTTTTCCCTGTGTGTCGTATATTATATATTTTTTTTATGAATGAATCCTTAGAATATTTGTAACACTGTAATGAGGACTCTTGAACGCAAATATGCAATAACATCCACTGGGCTATTCCCAATCAGTAACGCTCTGTTACTCAAGCAAACAAACAGCAGCATCCGTAAAAGAGCGAGTCTCAAATGACCCTGCAATTTTTATCTTAAAGGCATAACACCATCCCATAGTTTGCATGATCAACCGAACTCCGCATCTTGGGAACAGATTCCGTGGGAATATGCATACAAACACGAGAGTTTGCACTTGAAATATTTGGGAGATATTTTTATGTTGCAACGAACTGACTGGTTTTTGTTCTTAAGTTGAAGAGGCGGTAAGGGTTAAAAAGGAAGAGTATTGACGTAATGTTTGTATGTATATATATATATAAATATATATATATAATATATATATATATATATATATAGATATATATAATATATATATTATATATATGTATATAGATAGAATATAATATATATATATATATATATATAATATAGATATATATATAATATATATATCTATATATATATATATAATATCTATATATATATATCTATCTTATACATATAATACGATATATATATATTATATCTATATATATATATCTAATATATATATATATATATATATATAAGATATAGATATTTCATATATATTATGTAATATAGAAGATATATATATTATATATCTATATATATATATCTCTTATATATTTATATATATATCTATATATATATATCTCTCTATCATATCTATAATATATCCTATCTACTCTCTCTCCCATAGCTACTAATAATATATTATTATATATATATATCTACTATATCATATCTATAGTATATATAGTCATATATATATATATATATATATATATCTATATATATATATATATAAATATATATATATCATATCTATATATAATATAACTAATATCTCTTTATATATATCTCTATATATATATATATATATATATATACCTATATCTATAGATATATATATATATATATATATATATAATATATTCTATCTATATCTATAATATATATATATATACACATAATATATATATATATATATATATTATCTATATATATATATATATATATATATTTATTTATTATATCATATATATATTCTATATTATATATCTAATATATAATATAGATCTATATATATGTATATATATATGATGACTAGTTAACTCAAGCAGTCTAACATTCGGGAACAAATACAAAATCTATCCCGACCATACCGAATCGAAAATATAAAATAAGTGGCTCTAAAATTCTATCTTCTACATGACCTGAGACGGAACGATGATTATTCCTTCGAAATCACGGCAAGTGGAGAAGATCTAGCGTCAGGAAGGAAGAATTCCCTAGTTCTTTTGAACTCCAACTTTTATAACAAAAAAAAAAAAAAATATGAACCTAATTCTGGGGACTTTTGAAATAGGGACCCGCCTCCTTTGCTATGCAACTCATTCGTCTGAAAATGGGAGTTTTCAAGTTCAGCATTGTCAACAAAAAATTGATGGTTCCTGGTGGTACCGGGCTTGTTACCTAACGATATCTATTATTATTATTCTGTGTTCTATCACAGTCCTCCCAATTCGACTGGGTGGTAGTTTTATAGTGTGGGTTCCGGGGTTGGCATCCTGCCTCCTTAGGAGTCTCCCTTTTCTTACTATGTTGCCGTTTCTAGGTCCACTCTTCTGCTTAGGCCCGAGCTACTTCAGCCTTCTATGTTTTTTTTCCTAGATTCCTTTCAGGGATCTTGGGGATCGTGCCTAGTGGCTCCTATGATTATGGGGTACGATTTTTCCACTGGCATATCCTCATATCCTTCTTATTTCTATTTCAGATCTTGATACTTATCATTTTTTTCCCTCTCTTTTTTTTCACCCCCCCCCCCCTCTTCAACTCTGGTGGTCCCATGGTATTGCGACATCAATGAGTTATACTTTCCTTCTTGACTTTGTCAATCAAAACGTCACGTCATGGTCTGTTGCACGTATCACCTTATCCGTTCTGATACCATAGTCCCCCCATAGGATCTTTGCCCTGATCGTTTTTCTATCACTCATTCAGGTTGGTGCTGACGTGACCACTTATTTAACTGCAAGGTAGCTGATGTTTCTTGCACAGGCTACCAGTGGAGGGCTTTTGGCCACTGAATCATGCCTCGTTGTTTGTACTGGTTCTGGCAAGTGCCCGGGCTATTCCTTGCTATGTGGTTTAATGGTTTCATTTTTCGTATGCACTTCCTACATATGGGAGAGATTGTTTATTTCCGTCTATCATTACTTTGAACATAATCTGGTTCTTAGGGCCTGATCTTGTGGCGCTGTTATCCGATTACCTGTCAGTTCTTCTTTAGCTCTCCCCTTGTAGCCATTGCCAATTGTCATCGCTGCTATTCTTTAGTCTGTCTCATGTAGTGTCCGATGCTTGGTTTGGTGTGCCAGTCCTTCTGTTTCCACTAATTCTGTCTTGTCCTCCTGTCTCTGTATATTTTCTGGGTCTTCGTCTACTTTTATTAGTCCTTCTTCCCGATGCACTCTTTAGCCGCCTCGTCTTCACTGGTTTTCAGAATTTCCCCAGTGCTCTGTATTCCGGATGTTGACACAGTCCCCTCTATACTTAGTAGTCCTCTCCCTCCTTCCTTTCGTTGTTATGTATAGTCTGTCCGTATTTTGCTCTTGGGTGTAGTGCCTTTGTGTATTTCATTTTATTTCCTGGTTTCTGATCTATGCTGCGGGAGTTCTGCCTTCGTCCATTCCCACTATTCCTGCGCTGTATCTGATTTACTTGGCACTTGCCATGTGTTTAATGTCTTTTATCATATTTCCGGCGTTGAGTTTTGACTTGAGTATCGCCCTTGAGTCTCTGCATATGTTCTTTCCCTGATCGTGTCCTTCTCTCTTGGTTTTTATATCTCCTCCTTCCATGATTCCCAGTATTTGTATCCTGGTCTCATCTATGTGTTTGGATGTTGCTTCCCATCTGGTAGCTTTCTCCCTTCAGTTTCTCGTCTTTCCTTTTTTATGTTGACTAAGGCGCATTTTTCTATTCCCAAACTCCTATCCTGATGTCCCCAGATACAATCCTTACAGTCTGGATTAGGGTATCTTATTTCCTTGAAGCTCTTACCATACAGCTTGATGTCGTCCATGTCTACATCAGAATGGTTGTTTTTTGTTGCCTCTTTTCTTGAGTGGTACCCGGCATCCATCTTCTGTAGTGACTTTTGTCATGGGAATCATGGCTACTACAAGAGTAGTGGGACAGTGAGTCGCCCTGGAAGATCCCTCTCCTGATATTAACCTCTGCTAGCTTATTCCAGAGCTTGTAAGTTTGTATTCCAGTTGCGATTGTATTTTTGAGGAAGCTGATGGTATTTTCTCTGCCCCATATAATTTATTTATTATTATTATTTTATTATTATTATTATTATTATTATTATTATTATTTTATTATTCAGATGATGATCCTATTCCTAGGAACAAGCCCACCAAAGGACCAAAAGAAATACTTCCATTAGAAAGCGGTAACTGAGGTAACGGCAATAATCAAATATGGATCAAAATTAGTAAAGCATTTGATTATGGGTATATCACAGTTCAGTTGACCGGACCGTGTAACACCATTTTGCCTGGTCCGTATCCCTCCGCCAAGGTAAGTAGTTCGCCGCAGATGACCCATCAGGCCGACCTAAACCCGACCCAGCCCGACCAAGTCCGAACCCAACCCACAGGACCGAACCCGAACATGCATCAACAGTGAAAGCCACAACAACGGCAGCCATCCTGTTGGTTTTAGTCCGCCGATTCTCGTTCGATATTTTAATCTTGACCCAACTATCTTTAGGACCTCCAATTTAATTTAGCAGTATTCTATATTTTTCACCCATGCCCAATGAACTGTAGAGCTCCAATTTTTTCCTTCGTTATTCTATTTTTTTTCGCCATGCTTGCCGCAACTAATTTTGCAGGAGTTCCATTTGTTTTTCTATTCGATATTTTGACTCTTGCCAACGATAGTTTTTACCCGTGCCAACTAATCTGTAAGGAGATACATTTTTTTTTCCCCATTATTCGATATTTTTTTTTCCTTGCCCAAACTCATCTGTATGACCTACATTTTTTTAACATTCTTCGATACATATTTCAGGTACTATTTATGCGCTAGGATAATATACCTGGAACGGAACCTTGGGCCCGACCTTCTCGACCCTTTCAGTCTGTCACTGCTTCTCAGCCAGTTCAGTGCTTTGTCATAACTACCATGTCTTTCTTCTGGCCGAAATTGTCCGTGTTCCGCACACGGGGCGTTCCGTGCTGCCGCCGTTCCCGTCCCGCTGGAAGACAATATACAATTTTTGTGTCAAGAACAACGATCCCGATTAGTTATTTAATGAAAACAAAATTCCCTTGTTCAGTCATCTCGGAAAACAACCGTCCGCCAAGAAAGAAAAAAAAAATCCTCTACCCAAAGATTTGAACCACTCGGATTCTCTTATTAAGTTCTATTTTCGGGACGACTAGCAACATCTCCACGGTAAGTTTATCAATGTAAATGCACGTTATTTTAATGTATTTTGCCAAAATAAGCACGCCATTGTTATGTCCGATTTGCTGAAGTCCAGGCACGGCTCAACATATCCGAACATTCACGTTCGCTAAAAGTCCACGTTGTTTGACACGCAAGTCATGTGTTCGGCAAACAACTTGGCCTTGACTTTAAACACCAATGTATTCTCGGAAATATTTCATTTTGTTTAGTTATCAGTAAGGATATACGGTGCCGAGCCATATTATGGACAATTTATATTGGTTAGATAATTTATAATTGTTAACTTATCTACACAGGGGGTCCAGGGGGCGAAGCCCCCCGGCGCAGTAAGGACATGCAACTTAGTTTTGGTTAGGTCGGTTCCTTTGGTTAGGTAGCAAATCACTGTAATATACTATCCTGGGGGGTCCAGGGGGGCGAGCCCGGCCAGGTAAGGACGTGGAGACTAACTGATTGTTAGTTTTGTTCCTTTGGTTAGGATAGCATCCTTTAATAACTATACTGGGGGGTCCACATGGGGCGAGCCCCCCGCCAGTAAGGGCAACGCGGCCTACGTTGGGTTAGGTTTGTTCGTGTTGGTTACGCTCACCGGAGCATCCTACAGTTTTAGTTGGAACAGGAGCTCCTACAGTTTAGTTGGAACAGGACTCCTAACAGTTTAAGTTGGAACAGGGAGCTCCTACATTTATTTGGAAAGGGAGCTCATACAGTTAGTTGGCCACTGGTTTTTTTTGCTAGGTTTTCGTGTTTTTAGATGTTCATTGCCGTCGTTTGGTTAGCGCTAACACAACGGGGGACGGGACCTCCTACTTTTTGTTGTACGTGAGCTCCTAAAGTTTACTGGCAACGGGTTTCGTCTGCTAGGGTTTTGTTGTTTTTCGGTTTTCATTGTCGTCATCTGGGTTTCCCCCCACCCAAAAACCCGGTTTCCCCCATGGCTCCCCATTAATATACCGTTTTCAATTTACTTCGCCTGTACTCCCTCACCCAAAAACCCCGGTTCCTCAAAGGTCCCCCATTATCGTTTTTATAGTTTCGGTGTTTTTAAACCGGGCTCCAAAACAAAGCGTCCCGCCATCTTTGTTTGTATTGCTTCCGCCTATTTCCATAGCAGAGGACGAACCCGTTGTCAACTGAACTGTAAAGCCTCCTTGATTATTAAAGGACAAAAAATGCGTCAAGCTAGTCCATGCTTGCATCTTCGCTTGAAACTTCTGAAGTTAGATAGAGATCCTCAATTTACCGTTTTCATTGTCAGTATTTCCTACATTTTGAAATGTCAAAAGGCTGCTCATTTCCTCCGAATAATTTTTGTATATTGCTCTGCATAGAGTGAATTTCCTTTGTGTCCGAAAAAAAACCTAATTAATCAGGACTGATTTGTGAACGTTTATGCAAAAAATGTCAGTTTCACAGATTACTAGTGATCCCCACAGAGGACATCTAAATTCCTTGACATGTTCACTGTTTCCTTATCTTATCTCTTATACTTCTGATATCTCTCATATCTCTCCACGACGAGGTGGCCGAGTGGTTAAGAGGCTGTTTTTAGACTGCTAATCCAATAGGGTCTCCCTGCGCGGGTTCGAATCCATCCTCGTCGGAGAACACATTTTCTGAATGCTATCGTTCGTCCCCCAATCAGTGCTCACATAAGACGCTGGTGTTTTGGCATCTCTAGAATTCTGTTGACTTGGAGAAGTGATTAAGAAGTAATTAAGTAACTGTTTGTTTTACTCGACATGTTTGTGGGCTGTAGTTTCACGTCAGGAAGAGAGAAACAGAGAGTCTATGATGACGTGAGTCATTTAGATATCGTCAAAATGTATAATTTATACAATCGCCACAATCCTAATTCCCTCATTGAAGAACATCGCTTTCTCTCTCTCACTCTCTCTCTCATTTGCTTGTCAATTGGCTCTGGATAGCAAGCATATTACACATGAAATCTATCCATTTCATTTCTTCCAAAGGTTCCGATATAGAGTAAGTTTATCATTGATTCTATTCATGAGAGATTCTCCTCTCTCCCTTTCTCTTGTTTTTCCTAAAGGCTTCCGATATTATCATATATATTAAATGAATTGTAACTTTGTCCTGTCTTTCTGTCTGTCTGTCTTTCGTCTGGCTGTCTCCAAAATAACCGCGGAACTAACCTTACCCCACCAGAACAAAGAAAATATCTGACTGTAATATTACGGCAAACTTAGTAATGTTACGGCAACTTCCAGAATGTAGTAGAAAAAATTCTATGATATGGAATAAGCTAGATTTTCCTCCCCGAGATAGAAATCAAAGCTTACAGAAACAGCCTAAAGAAGCTTGGAAGGAGCTGCTCACCACCCTCACCTGTAACTTTCAATATTCCGACCTGAATTTATAGAAGGCTACTGGATAGAACTGGGAATTATTTTGTACGTGATATTTCGTACACCTGCCATAACTGTAAGTTTCAGCTATGAAAAGGGAAATTTATATCTAAGTTAAATATATAACTATAATTAAATGTTCAGGGTTGATGAATTGAAGTGATCCTTAATTCTTATAAGATTTTGTATTTATGGAATTATTCAAATCTTGTCCGGATACAAACTGAATTAAAGAGAGAGGAGAGAGATAGAGAAGAGAGATAGAGAGAGAGGAGGAGAGAGAGAGAGAGAGGAGAGAGAATTCTTGCTGTGTTTTTTGGTACTTTTTAAGCATGACGGGAAGAATGAACGGAACACGAATTGTTGTAGATATGCGTTGAATAGATACACACAATTAAATATGTAAACTTAGATGACGATATAGACCGCCATTATATACCATTTAAATCCAAATCAGTGGCAAGCAAGACTACAATATCAGGACAAGAGAGATAGGGACCCAACATGATGAGCCTTTCAATTATTCATAGTTTGTTCAAAAAAGTATTCACAGTAATACTAAGTGGATTGGAGACATCAGTAGAAATGTAGAAATGGAGATAATAATACTTTTAGATTATGCGTCATACACAGACCCAACTTTATGGTGAAAGTTTATATGATTAATTAGAATACCATTGAATTTGAACTATCATGGAGATATACAGTAAATGCTATAAAAAAATTAAAATGGAAAATAGCAAGACAAAAAAAAATGTACAACAAATTGCATTTTTTGTTCAAAATCTCAAAAAAATTACTAAAGATTTTATACAAAGTTTGTTTATCAGCATTCTCCTCTGTCATATCCTGTACTCCAGACCCAAATACCCAAACTAAATGACTATGCGTTTTCTCCTAGATCAACATAGGGTGGCTTCAAACGTTCTAACCCTTTTTGTTAGATGGGTACAAAGGCAGACGATGCTTTGGAGAAGCAAAAACAAGCACAACAGAGGGTTCTTGAGGAGGGAGCAGGACTGTAACAGGCCCATTAGAACATTTAGATCCTTTTCATTTGTGTTTCCTTTTGGACAACAAGGATATCCCCACCAGTTCTTACGACCTCAAAGAAACTTTCGAATTTTATTTTTCTAACCACAGAATATCGAGAACAAAAAAGAGTGGAAATCTGAGAATCTCTCTCTCTCTCTCTCTCTCTCCTCTCTCTCTCTCCTCTCTCTCTTCTCTCTCTCTCTCTCTCTCCTCTCTCTCTTAGGCAACTGTATTAGTCCACAATTGTGTTCTTAACATTTCTAACTAATAATTTTTTTTTCAGACATTTTTCATCGGAAGGTTTAGGAAGTTTGGAATAATACGGGATCATGACGGAAAAAGAAAAATTATCTGCCTTATATCAAGTAGAAAGTGAATTCGCTAATTAAGATATTAAAGAACTACAATTAACACTAATAGTTCTTGAGTCCTCAGACTTACGTAAATAAAAAAAAATAAAAATAAAAACTCAGGTCCTTCAGAGTTTGCTGGGAGAATGGCCTTCTCAGACCTAAGACAAAGAGTTTTTGTTCATAGGGACGACTTCATTCCGCTACTCATGGTCCATAAGGCGGGTGAGAAGAAGAAGAAGAAGAAATAAGAAGAAGCAGAAAGAGAGAGAGAGGTATAAAATTTAAAATTTTTGTACTTCAACTGTAAATTATCTTCTCTCTCTCTCTCTCTCATCTCTCTCTCTCTCTCTCTCATTCTCTCTCTCTCTATCTCTCTCACGTTAAAGCAGTACGGTTAGTTTAACCGCTTGAATATTTTGCCAAAATAAAATGACTGATAACGAAATCATAAAATAAGCAAAAACTTGTTATGCTTTAATGGAAATGGAAACAATTTTTTTCTTTTGTTAGGACTTTCAAATGTTAAATCCCTCCAACTGCGCTCCATTAGGGAAATTTGGGAAAAAAAAAAATGAACATACTTCATATGACATTTTTCTTGTATTCTTTTAAAAAAAAAATCTTGAAAAAGTCTTGTTGCGTAATATATATATATATATAGATATATATATATTATATAGTAATATATATAATATATAGATATATATAGATATATATATATATATATATCTATATATATATATCTCTATGCGCTTAAAATCACATGTAGATGCACGAGACTTCATTAAATAAACGAATACCACAGCGGCGATTTTGTCCCTTTACTAAGACATTGTCAAAGACGAATGAAATACAGTTGGAAAGAAATGTAGCACTGACAAATACAAGATCAAAAATACCAGATGCCTATTATTGCAAAAGGGTAAACTTTAATAAACAATCCAGGATTATCGGATACCACAACGGTCACTAACGCCAAAAATATATTTAACGCCTACAGAAACTACAATATCGTAAGTCCAAAACATGTAAAAACTGAAAATATTATTTGTTGCTTATATGCATTCACAATTTTTTTTCATTATGAGGCTCAAGTTTTTTAAATAAGCATTTCCATTATTTTGACTTCATTGAACAGAATTCAATGATAAGACAAAATTTTTTCTAGGCTCTTTTCGATGCCACGTCTACAAAGTCCCTGGGGAGGGGGTTTTTTTTAGTTTCCAGGCATATCATAAATAGTTTTACCATCTGCTATTCATGATCTTGTTGTTTACCTGAATAACTTTCTTTCCAACTGTGTTTCTTTCGTTCCTTGTCCAGTAAAAACGAAAGCGCTTTGGATTTTCTGACTATAATTTTCCTGTGGTATTCGCATTATATATATATATATATATATATATATATATATATATATATATATTATATATATACTATTATATATAATATATATATATATATATATTATGCATAATAGTAGATGCCTATATGGTAACCAAGAATATCAATCAACCCCCTCCTATATCATTCTATTCCAGGTGACTGGATAATTGATATTTTGTTATATATCATTTTCATCAGACGATATTTTCCATATAGCTTGGAATGTAAAGCTCATTTTCCTGTCTGACAGGTTTTTGTTGATGAGTAGCAATCAGTGAAATTGCCTTTTTTCTTTGTCAGATTAAAAAGCTACTATTATTGTTTTGTTAAAAACAAAAAATTAAACAAATAAATAAAATTAGAATAATAAGTTTAATCTGTGTTCAGCTTAGTTCATTGCTCATCCCTATTCTGAAAATGACATTGTTTTTCATGAAGTTTACCATTAACAATTAAAATAGTAAATTCATCATTAGGATCCTTTTCAGTTGTCTGCTTCGTATCACAAGTATTTTGAATATAAGGCATTAATTTTAAAAATGAATGTACAAAATCAACAGTACTTGGATTATGTGGAAATACTGGTTTATGTTGAGCATGAAATGAAAAATATTTATGTATATTTTTAATAAAGCAGCATGATGCACCCAGTATATTAATAATAATAATATAATATAATAATATAAAATAATAATAATAATAATAATAATAATAATAATAATATATAATACTAATCATAATAGAGGCAAATCATATAAAGCATGGAAGTCTGCAGCACACAGACAGAGAAACACAGACCAGTATTATAAATTGCACCTAATGCAAAATCTAAATATCTCTTATTTTCTGTATTTAGTTTATCAAATTATTGAATACATCGCAAACTAGTTTTCCGTCGTTATTGAATAACAATTTATTCAATAACCTTTATTCCCTCAGTTTAATTAACTTCAGATCTTGTATGTAGTACCCCCCCCCCCACAACACACAACACCCTACCACCAGGCCTTGAAATCCCCTTGACCCCTCTATTGTCAGCTACTGATTCTCGACTATCGCTTTCTGCGAACCCCATACAACCCCATCTAGTATTCATGACAGACCTCTGCGACTTGGAATATGATATTTCTGGATTAGAAAGGAAATAATAGTTACCTCGTGGAATTTTAAGCCCACACACGGACACATATTTATCCCCAGATGATCATTTTTTTTTTTTTTTTGTATGACATCCTCTTTGTCTGCCACTGCTGCTCCATAATTGAAGCGTTTTCAATTGGATACTGGTAAATGTCTGCTATATTGAACAGCCTTTTTGGTTCGAGGTGTGGAAATTTGGAAATTCTTCGTGCTTTTTAAAATTAAATCGGTGTGACCTGTGGGAACAGAATTTTATATTTGTTTTGTACAATTTCATGAAAACTCTATCTTCGGAAAATTGAAGAATGTTTGCCACATCCAATGTGTACTGAAATGGCAGTTTATTCTTATTTACAGACATACTTACATCCATATAATTTTGAATAATATTGACGGTTTAAAAATATCAGAAACAACTAATAATTTCCAGATATTTCTTTCTCTTAAGATTATGTTGTTACATCTTTCTTTATATGCCATCTTAGTTTGATGCGATGATGGTATCTTTATAGAATGTAAAAATCTCTCTCTCTCTTCGCTCTCTCTCTCTCTCTCTCTCTCTCTCTCTCTCCTCTCTCTCTCTCTCTCTTTAATATATATATATATATAATATATATATATATATATATTATAATATATATTATATATATATATATATATATATATATATATATCTATATATATATAAGTTATATTATATATATATATATATATATATATATATATATATATATTATATATATATATATAACTTATACATAATATATAACATATATATAACTATTTTTTATATATATTAGGTATATATATAATATAAACAACTATTATCTTTTCGTTATTTAAGCCACAACTAAAATGATTTCTCGAACT
>NC_087200.1:207158445-207180736 GCF_015104395.2 Macrobrachium nipponense
AAACATTGTTATGGGATTCATCAATCTATATGCAAACGTTTCTCTCTCTAAATCCGCTTTGTTCACAATTGGATTCCCATCTACGTGTAATAACAATACTACGGAATATAACAAAGCAAATCCAGGACGCACATGTAGAAACACGCCCGACTCTGTTGTTGACTCACCTTCTCGTTGGCAAAAGGAAGTTCTTGTTTGCCACAACTCCCGTTTCTAGGCGGAGTTTTGGGTCGAAATTTCCTTTTCCCAGAGATACATTTGTTGACCTTACAAAGCTTGAGGAAGCAGAGACTACATAAAGATACTCTGTAGTTTGTGCTTTTTTTTGTACTGCTTGATTTGTTGTATTCTTTGCCTTTTTATCTGGAATACTAGTCGATTTGTATTTTGCCTAATATTTTTTTTTTTGTTTTGTTTTGGTTAAAAGTTTTTTTTTATCATATTGCTTGGCTGCTGTTAATTATTCCTTGCTTTTGCTAAAAGCTAATTTTATACTGATGTATACATATATTATATCCGAGGTAGAGCGAATTAGATATTAATGACGATTTGGAGTTAAATGCTTACGTGTATGTATATATATATATATATATATATTATATATATATATATATATATATATATATATATATATATATATATATATATATATATATATGATATATAGTTACGACCCCTTTGGCCTCCCCCCCCCCCCCCCCCCCCCGTAATACATGTTCTTTATATTTCATAATCACAGGGATCGTAGGCAGTAAGAAAGTACACAGGGTATGAGGAATGTGCGACACAAACACCAGAACAAAATTAACAATATTTAATTACAAAATACACTTAACACTAAATAAGCCTTGTGAGGAAACTTAACATTAAATACACAAAATACAAGGAGCAAATAACAGCTCACAAGGACTCCTAATACTGAAAACTGACCCTAACAAAGTAAAGGAAGAAAGGACATAACATGCCAAAGGCTCAAATAATACTACGGGCCCAATAATGAAAAAAAAACCACTAAGCTATAATTATAAGATTGAAGGGAAGACTAGAGAAAATAAAGACAGGAAAACCAAATTAAATCTCCTATCTAACAGTGGTTTGGTACTAAACTTAAAACTAATTCAAATAATATTCTGAGGGACAGTAAATACCCCAATACCGACAACTCAATATAACATACATATATATACAAATATAATTAATAATTAAATACGCAATCCTCGCGTACAACGAAGTGCACAGGAGTTCACGGAAGTTGCTTCAACCTCCCAGCAGCTATACGTGGGGGAGCCCGAAATTGTCCAGGTAGACCCAGGGGTCGAGATCAATTCCGAGGGACAACACATGATAATCACCTCTTACCTGGCAATTGCCTCCCTACGAGCCTCCTCACGAGCCCTTAGCTCTCCTGGACAGGCAGCTGAAGACGGACAGGACAGTGGTTGGCGTAACGCCTCCTACGTGGCGGGACAGCGACGACCACGTCTTCCGCCAAATCCTCCGGCGGGAATCAGGAGTACAGGCGTCGCAAGTGACGGTGACCTGCGATATCACAGCCGTGATCAAACTCCACAATGACATACGCCGTAGATGGCTCAGCACATCTACGGAAAACCACTTCCAAGGGAGGTCCGTCGGAGTATACCTCCAAAAAGGCGTAAGATAAATCTCCAGAAGGCTGCCAACAAAAGAGCGTACGTCTAGAAGCTTATACAGACCCGAACTCTTTTAGGCCGGCCTCCACTCACCGCACTACAGTTCCATTCCAACTCCGAAAACAAAATAAAAACAATCGTTAACACGATAGTTAGGTAATTCACAACAAGAGGAGGAATCACTGAGCAAAAAACACATGACGTTACGTTAACGTAAAAAAAAAAAAAAAATACAGCTGCTGAACTGAATATAAGAGCACTTAAAACTAAGGCACAAGGCTGATTTAAGAAAATAAACAAGGAATAAACTACGCTAATTGACAGATATAAATACTAATCGGTTTCCTGTTTGGTTCTACCAAGGCCAATATTCGCCTTGGGTTCTATAATACACACAAATACTCATACGAACAGGATAGTAAGCATTAAAATAATCAATACAATGAAGATCAATTTAATATATTTAAATAATATGAAAGTAATACTAAACTAACACACACACACACACACATATATATATATATATATATATATATATATATATATATATATATATATATATATATATATATATATATATATATATATATATATATATATATATATATATATATATATATATATATATATATATATATATATATATATATGATATATATATATATATAGATATATATATATATATATATATATATATATATATATATAATATATAGATATATATATATATATATGTATATATATATATATATATATATATATACATATATATATATATATGTATATATGATATATATATATATATATATATATATATATATATATATATATATATATATATATATATATATATATATATATATATATATATATATATAGAGAGATATAATATAGAGAGAGATATATATATATATATATATATATATATATATATATATATATATATATATATATATATATATATATATACATATATATATATATATATATATATATATATATATATATATATATATATATATATATATATATATATATATATATATATATAGATATATATATATATATATATATATATATATATATATATATATATATATATATATATATATATATATATATATATATATATATATCTATCTATCTATCTATCTATCTATCTATCTATCTATATATATATATATATATATATATATATATATATATAGATATATATATATATATATATATATATATATATATATATCGAGCTACAAAGTCCTTTATATCTAATTCGCTCTATCTTGGAATTAATATATTTTCATATGAGTTTAACAGAGGGGGAATTTTGTAGGCGATAATAGATTTGCCGGCTGACTGGCACAAACCATCGTCACCTTCAAATCCAGGATGATAGTGAAGCCTAAACCCACCCCGCCACCGCAAGAGGATAGTATAAAGTCTATGCCGCCTCCGTAGTTTTGGAGACTGCATCAAACCCCCACGTCCTCGGTAGCGTTTTGTACTGCTTTTGTCCGCACGTTGTCATTATATAAGTCTATCACATTACCGTGATTCATATACATTTATCGAGCTATATATATGTCCTTTAATATCTAATTCGCTCTACCTCGGAATTAATATATCTTCATATATGTTTAACCAGAGGGGAATTTTTTAGGCTATAATAGATTTGCCGGAAAATATTAAAGATTAATACCAGCCGAATTTTCTCTTAGCGTGGGGTACCTATTAGTTATTAGTCATATTTCTCACTTTTTGATTTAACATTAAAATCCTAATGTTAATTTATCTTTCATGTTTACTTTGAGAACATCATAACAAACTCCAATCAAATCAGCTCTCACTAGAGGATCCATTAACCTAGTATGATGCTAAATGACAAGAAGTGCTCTTATCAAATTCATCGACTCAGTAGGACAGAGACAGATGTTTTTCGATGGAAATTGGATTTTGTGATGCACTTTTTTGCTCAAAGGGAAGAGTAAATATTGTCGCTTTATTGCCTCTGTGGTATTAACAAGATTGATCTGTGATACACGATGATAGCCTTCATTCCTTTTTCTGGCTGTCAGTTTCTATTGCATAAAGGAACACAATAAAAAATATATAAATGTTTGAAATTATGTATATGCGTGTTTGTGTGTGTGCTCACGTCCTCACCACGATTACATAGTATCTTAGATTTTAACGGAATAAGAAGAATTCCCAATCGTCGTCCCTATTAAGAAGAGGTTAAATAAAAAAAATATATATATAGTTATATCTTGACGTCTCCCCAAGTGGAGTCGACCTCATTTCCTCAGAGATTAATTAGGATTAATATCCAAGAGCTATTACAGAGACACCGGTTCTCTTGACAATTGTGGCTATTAAGTCTATCACGATAATTATCTACTGATGGGTTGCTAATACTCTCTCTCTCTCTCTCTCTCTCTCTCTCTCTCTCTCTCATGAACATTTACCGCGTATTTCTAAGAGGATTAAAAATCTGGTTAAGTAGAATTTTGGGTAATTATGGATAAACGCTGTAGCGGGTGTAGTGCCGTCAGTCACCTTCCATCTCATATTGCTAATTTAATTATTTCCTGAATTTATATTTCAGCGTCGAAGATAAAAGAATAATTTAAATGATGGAGCTATTCAATTCCTTAATTACGAATGGAATGGAATGAGTATTTCATCGACGAACGGCCAACCCTTGGACCTATGAGGTCATTTATCGCTGAAGGGAAAGTGAGAAATGAAAAGGTTTGAAAGGTGAAACAGGAAGAAAACCTCAAAGCACTGTAGGCAATGCTTGAGGTTCTTTGCAGCGTTGCTTCGGCCCCTTGCTGCAACCCCTTATTTCCTTTTACTGGACTTTTTCACTTATTCTCTCCCATATTACTTTCCACCTTCTCCCACCAGTTGTTGCCTAATGCAGCTGCTTTGAGGTTTTCTTCTGTTTCACCTTTCAAACCATTCGTAAATAAGGAATTGATAGCTCCATCATTTAAATTTATTCTTTTATCTTCGACACTGAAAAATAAATTCAGGAAATAATTAAATTAGCAACATGAGATGGAGCACAAAATGCCTGCTTACTGCTACAGGTATTTTAATAAGGAAAGATTGAATATCCCAGTTTCCTATTTGTTTATTAATTAATTTTATTACTTTCCTTTCCAATAATACCTGATCTCTTTCGGTTTTTTTTTTTTATGATCTGTTACTTTTAGTAATGAACACCATATTCCTTGGAAGCTTCAATTTTAAGTTGATGACCCCTGTAGGCTTCTTCCACATCAATTAGGATTTAGTTTCTGAATAATAATAACAATAACATATTTAACAATACTACTATCAATTTGAAGGCCGTGACACCCTCCTTTTTTTAATATAACTAATGAACTAGACTTATGATCAATGGGAACCGAAACCACCAGTGTTTGAGACACCGACCTAATTAAGAAAAATGGATTCAAGCATCTACTCCGCATTATATTCTTACTTTATATCGAGAAATGTCATCTCAATTTTGTGGCATGGTGAGAACGGAAATTAAGACCTGGAAACTAGGCGCGAAAGACGTGTCGACCATGACGTAGGGCCCCGTGACGTTTACACCTGCCACGCCCCCGTTTCTGTATGGTTATCAAATAATATATTATTTGTAGTGAATTATACTGCTCTTTAATGGAATCTAAAATACTGATTGGTTATTATGATTGAATAAACTCATATTAGCTTCACTAGTGTTTATTATTAATTAATATGTAATTCTTACGAAAAAGAAGACAGAAAATAAACAATCTCGGATGGCAGTCAGAGACTCAGAGAAGTGATCGTGCTAGGGAATGTACACGTCTGTTAGATACAGGCATTGACAAGGGCTCCTGCTGACACCTTGCTTACTGCCTACTATTGATATTTTATATTATGTCTAGAATGCTTCACCATTGTCCACAAGGTTGTCGTAATACTTTTGTATTTTCTTTAGTTGGTGTCTGACTGTGTCTGTCATGATCTCTGTGAATCTTTGTTTTTATTCTCCCTGTTTCTTCTTCCTTGACTTCCTGGAGCCATGTTGCATGTTTGTTGTGTGATACCGGATTGCTCTATATGTTTTCCCCAGTCTCTTACTTGGTTCGGCTTCAGGAATTTCTGGGTGGTGGTCTTCCCCTCTTAGTTGGCTGTATAGTCTTTTCTGGTTGGTTTCCGAATAGTTTGTTCTGTTGGTACTCCCTTATTCCTGTTCATGTACCGTTGGATCTTATGTGCTTTGGACTTAAGCCTCTGTTTTACATTCTTCTCTGTGTTGTTTTAGTCCCCTCTCTTGTACTTTGTATTTCTCGTTGAGTTCCTCCCTTGTTTTCTTGCTTCTTAGCCTTTTTTCTGCCATTTCTTTCAGTTTACTCAAGTCAGATCTCATCACCATGATTTGCTTTTCCAGGCGCCTTTTCCAAAGAGGTTGCTGTTTGGTTTCTGTTGGGTTGGTTGTGTTGGTGTGTTGGTGTTCGAATCCCCATCAGTTCTGCTACTTATCTTGCTCCAGCATATACCATGTTATTTGTTTCTGTGATACTGGTGGTGGTGTATTATGCCCATTATTTCATTGACCTCACTTGTTTTCTTTTCTCCCTTAATTTCTTGGTGTTGTAGGCTTTCATGGAGGGGATCTTTGTTCTCTCTGTATCTGGCTCCATCCATTGTCTAATCTTTTCTACCCACATTCCGTCCTCTCTGTTACTTCGTCGGTGTTTCTTCGTGTGTCGTTGTTGATACCTCATCCTCCCTGTCGTCTTCTGTGGCATCGTCTCTCAGTTCGTCTTCGTGTAATTCGTTGTCGTGTGACCCATTTCCCTTTCCTTGGTCTGCCAGCCTCTGCTCTGTTTGGGGGGGTGTTATTCTTTCATTCCAGATGTTGACCAATCTTCTTCTATATCCTCTCTCCGTCGGGTTGCTTCTGAAGTAGCATCTCCATATTTCCTTATTTCTTCTCTTGTCCATTTCTTCCTTTTTGCTTCTGTAGCTCCAATCTCAGGCTGTTGATTACTGTCGTTGTGGTGATCAGTTGCTGGATGACGACCTCCAAGTTCCTGACCATCTTCCCATTCAATTGGGTTGAATACCTGGTTGCCGGACGAAGCTCCTCTGTTGCCAGAGGTTCCATTTACGTCGTTGTCGTTTATTCCTTCATTTCTTTCCATCATTGCTGAGTTTTTGCTATTTAACCCCTAGCTGGACCCTCACCATCAGGGATAGGTATCATTTACAGCTGATAGGGAAATTATGGTAAAGATCCTTTCCCAAGGAATCAACGCCGAGGAGAGCGGTCACCCATCCACGACTGGACCATCCCCAATGTTGCTTAACTTGACTTAAGTCCATTGACGACCTAACCCACTCCTCCACGGCGCCACATATTATCATTATATTATTATTATTATAATATTCTGAATAAAAGTACCCTCATCTGCGAGTACCTAGCTTTCGTGTCAACTCTAAATCCACAAGGCCAAATACTGAACATAATGGATAACTCCCTTGCCTTACACGATAGGAGGCGAGTACCTTTTCAGGATACCACAAAGGTATAAAGGTGTTTTCGTGCATGAAGGCGATATCATTACGAGGCTGGGAGAGAAGAAGAAGAAGAAGAAGAAGAAGAAGAAGAAGGATGATAAAAAGAGGAAGAGGCTGAGGAGAAAAAGAATGTCATCAGAGTCAATGTTCATGCCACCTGGCTACATTTAAAGCATTTCATGCAATAACAGCACTGTAAAATTATAAGAGAGAATTAGAGAGATCAATAACTAATATCTTATGTCATCATCCCAATACTAGATAAGCTCAGGATCAGAAATGGAACAAAAATTAACAGTAATAAGATATATAAACAAAATAATGCATGAATCTCATTTATCATATGATTACCAAATAATTTCAGTGACTGATTCTACCAGACTGGTTTTAAGTTCAGATCAATCAAGTGTCTTATGTTATAAAATAAAAATCTCTAGCTATCATTTAAGTCAAAAATCGGAGGTGCTGTTGATC
This sequence comes from Macrobrachium nipponense, assembly GCF_015104395.2. NCBI lineage: Eukaryota > Metazoa > Arthropoda > Malacostraca > Decapoda > Palaemonidae > Macrobrachium > Macrobrachium nipponense. The sequence goes on from NC_087200.1 coordinate 207,166,140, forward strand.
ATTTTTAAGCCGTAATATCTGCACAAAGGAAAGCTGATAATTAAGTGACACCATTTAAAGTTCTATATAATCTCTCACTCTTGTCAGGTCCCTGCGTTTTGCTTTCCAGGGTCACAAGTGCTAAAGTTTTTTGTGTTGCTCTGCTGGAATTTCCCAGATTTTTTTTAGACAGTTTCTGCCTCAGATCTCCGGAGATATAACAAAGTCATCTGTTTTCCTTTCATTTAATTACATTTGCTGATTCCAGTGGCACCCGAAAAAGACTTTGGCCATTACCCATCAGATGAAACCTTCGGCTGCGTAAATAAAACCGTTTTTTGATGACCTGGCCGCCTCTTAATTAGCATATCTAATCAAAGTTGATCAGGGACGACGAAAAAGTCTCACATTTTTTAGAAAAGGTTTTGTAATATTGGAGAAAGAACTACGTTTTATGCCTGCTTATATATATATATATATATATATATATATATATATATATATATATATATATATATATATATATATATATATATATATATATATATATATATTCAGTTTGTAATTCCACATAGGCAAATGAAAAAAGGTATATCTCAGAAAATGCCCAACAGTTTCGTCCTCCAATGGACCTCTTCTTGGAGCGTTTATTAAGGAAAGATAAAACGCTCCAAGAAGAGGTCCATTGGAGGACGAAACTGTTGGGCATTTTCTGAGATATACCTTTTTTCATTTTCCTATGTGGAATACAAACTGAATTACTATATCTTCGTGCCTAAGAAGATTACCAGTACTATATATATATATATATATATATATATATATATATATATATATATATATATATATATATATATATATATATATATATATATATATATATATATATATATATATATATATATATATATATTATATATATATATATATATATATATGATATTATATATATATTATATATATATATATATATATATATATATAGAGAGAGAGAGAGAGAGAGAGAGAGAGAGAGAGAGAGAGAGAGAGCCTTCTATATAATAGAGAGAGAGAGAGAGAGATTGCTTTCGTTTTCAAACTGCTTCCTTAAAACTGTTCAGTGCCCTAAAGATGACTTCTTAATATTTAAAGTGGAAAGTCTTGTTATCTCATTTTATGTTCACGTGAGAATTTCTTTACCCTCTACCCACAGGACCAGTGTTGCTTTACAATGCTACGTGTCATCTCGACCCTCTCTTACTTTACCATTATTTCGAAATGATTGGTTTACTGGCATATAAATGTAACATGATAAGAACTTTCTTTACGGCCGACGAAATTATAGATTATAGTGTATGAACGACCTCCACATGAGCCGTGAATTACGAGCGACAGGTTTTCGATTGGGAAATAGAGAGGAATTTCATTATGCAAATTCTTACCTAGCCAAGACTGCATGGGCTTGGGCGTATAAGAAATCCTTATCAATTTAAAACCTTATGGGATTAATTACTCCTGCCCTCGCTGATGGCTTTCGTGAAAGAACAACCAGACTGACCTGAGACTGCAAGAAGTTGGGTCACAGATTTAATGATATACTTCGTTGATAAAAGAAAATTGTGAAAATTAAGATACAAAATTTTGAATATTGTTAATATATTTGCACTAATAAGAACTGAAGATAAAGATGGATAACATTTCAAAAGGGTAATAACTCAATAGTAGAATAGGAGCAAAAGTAAGAGAAGCCAGAATAAATAAAAGATAATATATATATATATATATATATATATATATATATATATATATATATATATATATATATATATATATATATATATATATATATGTATATATATATATATATATATATATATATATATATATATATATATATATATATATATATATATATATATATATATATATATATATATATATATATATCTATATATATATATATATATATATATATATATATATATATATATATATATATATATATATATATATATATATATATTATATATATATATATATATATATATATATATATATATATATATAGATATATATATATACATATATATATATATATATATATATATACATATATACATATATATATATATATATATATATATATATATATATATATATATATATATATATATATATATATATATATATATATATTGTTACGTATTAAGCCTGGCCTTGAAGGGGCTCAAATACGTAAACAGAAAAAGTGGAGGGAAAAAGCAAAATAAATTAATTGAACTTACCTAAAAGGGATTTATAGGGTTAATTTACTCTAGAGGAAAAGGTCGCCAGAAAACTCAGCTAATTACTTTACATCTATTTATTTACAAGAAGCTGCTTAACAGCCCGGGAAAGTAAATGGAACTGGTCCACACGTGGACTAATAATATCTCTCAAGGGATGATAGTTGGCTGAAAATGAGATTCACGTAAAAGCTGGTTTTTCGAAATCTGGCGGTAATGCAACCACTTGGGGGGCAAAGACTTGGACACGTGACTTAGAAAATCTGGAAAAGATCCCAGATTAGACAAGAATAAAAAAAGGACTTCTTGCACAAGTTACGATTATTCAGTTCTCTCTAACACTGGGAAAAGGCACTCTAGTGTTTAACTGAGGTATGCAATGACTTCATTCTCTGGGACGATCGCACAAGGGAAGCATGCGGCCACAAGGCAGTGAGAGGAACAAAGGGATAGTCCCTTGAATTAGAAGTTTGAATGTGAAAATGGGGAGTAAATAGACACTAGGAGGTAGGGAACTGGCAATATGCTGTTTCACAAGACGTACTTGGATGCCATGAATAGTGGACCCTTTGTAGAAATGCGGCCTGAGCTTTTTGTCTCAGGTCTGGGGCTCTGGGCGCGCCAGTAACACCATTAGGCCTAAGTGTGGAAGGCTGGCTGCCGGGACATCTGTCTAAAGTCACGACTGGAGCTGACTGAGAGCGACGGCAGGTGTGTTTCCTGTGTGTTGGGGGTCAGCTTAAACCCCCAAAGAGCAGGGCAATCCTGGAAACAGAGCATACAGCCAGCAGAGGGTTCACATGAAAAAGAGCTTAAGACGTAGGCCTAATAAGTACCAGGCTACCTACATCCTTCCCTTTGGGATACGTCCCTAAGCTGACAAGAGTCTATCTTCCCCTTTCTAGCAGGAAATTCCTATCTCTGGATGGGGTGTTTTGGTTCCCCGCCTGAAATCAGCTGATATTTGGGTGAATATGGCTGCTTCTCTAGCAATCAAAATATTTATCTAAATGCTGGGTAGACGAGGAGATCAATAAACGTAGCAGCTCCCCCTGTTAAGAAGGTATTCACTCCCTTCCGGACGTGAAGGCCTTGGCTTAAATAAGTTGATCGTCTTGACTACCCAGTTTCTCCTACTCTAACTAATGTTTTTAGAGCAGCGATACAGCTAACAACAGTGGCTTACCTAACTTATAGGTGGAGATGCTAAGTGTACTAACTTATTGGGTTATGTAGTCTAGCCTAAGTGATAACTACAGGTCGCCTGTGACAACAATCTACTCTAGTCCTAGATAAGGTTACTTGAAAATTCTTTTTTTGCTACTACCCTAATGCCCTGTTACTAAATCATTAGCCTAACCTACACAATACAGTTAATTGGGGACGCAATCATTCCAGAGTGTGGTACGCACAGCAGTGGTTCATCGACTGAATTGTTAAAATACATGATGTGAGGTAATGATGCGTTAGGGTGATGAGTGATTTGTGAGTACCAGGATGGAAATGTAACGAGGTAATTATGACATTTACATGAGGGTTAGTATTACAATTTCTAAGGGTTAGAGGGTTAGTTTACTGGCAGAGATCAGGCTGGGCTACCTTCTCTGGGTAGGTGCCAGGATCACTCTGCAAATGAATGTGACACTGTACCTCGGGACAGGTGTCAAGGAGAGCATATGGCTCTTGGTTAGTTTGTTAATGACGTCCCTTCTTCTTCTTCTTCTTATTCCTCCAGGACCTGGCTATACCAGTCCTAGGAGTAGACGGAGGCACCAACTCTGGGGTAAGGCCAGAAACGCTGTCAGGAGCAGAGGCAGTGGTAGCCTGAGGGATTACAGGGAGAACACCCTACTTCGGTATCTGCAGCAACCATCGTAGAAGTGGAACCTACTGCAGGGGAGGCCCTCACTCCGGCTGCTGCGACAGCCGTCGTAAGGGTAAGACTCCAGGCTGACTCCTGGTCGGGCAGTTCCTGGTTGTCCAAAGGAGGTGAGAATGGGAGGTCTGCCGGAGGTTCATCCTTGGGCGGCAGAGGTGAGGGTGAAGAATGATGGACTGGAGATTGGCCATGGGCTGTGGTAAGCTTCACGCCTGTTGGAGGATCTCCTGTAGGAGGATCCTTCGATTAGGTTAGGCACTAGCTCGGGGCAGGGGCAGAGGTCAAGTTCTGTGGTGGCTCTACGCCCAGGCTGGATGGAGCTTAGCACTGCTCAGTGCTGCCAAGTGCACTGGCAGAGTGTTGAGGTTGACTGGACCTGTGGCCGGTACCGGAGGTGCAATACCTCTCAGCGTGCCCTTGGAAATGGGAGACAGAGGCTCCTGTCCTCTTGTTGAAGGCTAAGCCTTGTGGAGCATGGACAGTGCCGGTAGTCTGCTAGGGCACCTAGGCCCAATTCTTGGAGTGCCCTAGTACGTTGCAGGTTTTGCAACGGAACTGTGAATGATCAATCTCCCTCCTTGGTAACGGGGAGACTGTTGGTAGACGTACTTCCTGGAGGAAGTAGAATTTCGATGACTCCTCGTTTTGGAGTGATTTGTTGTGGGTTAGGACCCTTAGGCTTTTTGAAACTATGAGAGAGACTTCATGTCTTCCCCTAGGAGGAGGTCATAACCTCCGGGAAGGTAGCTTGCAGCTGCAAGGGTACAAACTTTGGAGAAGTGAGGTCGCGTGACTCAATTGTACGGTCGAAAAGGACCAGCTTGATATGGTTGATACCTTCAATGGTGATCAGTTGACGTCTGTCAATGTTAGTCCCTCGGGGGATTCGGTCTTCCTGTATCAGGGAGATTTGACGTGGCTTGGCGGATAATGGCTTTGGAGGGGTGAGACGGCTATAGGGCCCTTAGATGTGGGTCCTAGTAAGGAAGGATTGGTAACGACCATTGCGATGGCGGGAATATTGCACCCTCCGTAATTTGCAGACATGTAAACCCTTGCGGCCACAGTCTCGGCAGAACTTGTTCCAGAACCTCTTCCGTGGGCACTGGAAGGTAAGGCCAAGATGGTACCACAGGTTGCGAATCTGTGGGGTCACCAAGGCTGGCAGTGTGCTCTGGCACAGGTGAAGAGTCCTCTCTGGCAGTGATTTGAGGTAGGGTAGGATAAGGAATCCTCCGTTGAATCACCCTCGAACAAGTTCAGGTTAACTGGTGGGCTTACCTCTTCCAAAAGGGAGGAGGTAGGCGGTAAAATGGTAAGAGGCTGACCAGAGACGGCGGGGACTGTGAGAGACAGTGGGTGCAGGGCCGGAATGCTGGCAGAGTGGCTTGAGCTAAGATACTCTCCTTACGGGCCTTCTCCCGCTCGATTTCTAGTTCCTTCTCCTTGAGAGCTAGCTCATGCTTTTCTCTCTTCTGCTCTTTCCTTCTTCTCTGCTTCTTTGGCTTTCTCTTGTTTTCTCTTTCTTCCTTTTCTTGCAGGCGCGCGGCATCCTGCTGCGCCTTCATCCACTGGTCAAGTGCTGGTCCAGTGTAACTGGCCTCCTTGCCCAGAGTTATGAGGGTTCACAGCTTCTCTAGCTCTATGGCAAAGAAGTCGTGGGAAGCAGGGGAAGACATTTCCTTAGGCTGCAGTAGAGGCTCGGACAAAGTTGAAAATAACGGCCAGGAAGGGTACTGAATGGAATGGGAGTGCCTACTTTGTAACGTGGCATTCACTTGGAAATGGGTTCTGCAAGGCGGTAATGAAAAGTCTTAAAAGACTGGGTGCTCTGTGGCACTTTGGGATTGGCACCGTCTGATGAGACGGAAAATCAAATGGAGTGTGCGGCGTACATCACACTTAAGGGCGTTCCTAAGTTGGGAAATGCTGGAATGGGCAACTGTAGGTCCAATACAGGTGCAGGCGGCACTTAAGGAGGCGTTCCTTGGTTGAGTGATCCGAAATGGTGGATATTCTAATGGATGCGGGCGTTCTCTATGACGGACACACAGGTATAGGGCATAGTGTACGTTTGTAGAGGTGCCCGGCACTTCAGGAGGCGTTCCTTTTTGACAGCAATTAGGGCTGGTATTGCGGCACTTTCGGGAGGGGTTCCCTTGTTGAGTGTTCCGAAGATCACTGACCCTTGTACATGGACACACTAATTAATTGGGCATTCCGTAAGGACGGAAAACGCAGGTAGAATAGCTACCTGTACGGCGGTACAGGTGCAATGCACTTATGGAGGCATTTCCTTGGACAGCACTTAGGGCTTGTATTGCGGCACTTTGGGAGGCGTTCCCTTTTGGAGTGTTTCCGAAGGATCACTGACCCCTTGTACATGGACACACTAATTAATTGGGCGTTCCGTAAGGACGGACATGCAGGTGGAATGGCTACCTGTAGAGCTGTACAGGTGCAATGGCACTTATGGAGGCGTTCCTTGGACAGCACTAGCAGTGCTGGTGTGTCCCCGTCGGCGACGAAACTAAATGCAGTATACTCAAATATACTGAGGAGATGGCACTGCTCGTGGCAGAGTGCAATGGTGGAGGAGAGAAAGTAAAAGGTGGAGTACTGCAGCAGCCAGTCGATGGACAGTGTCACGAATTAGTGGCACTGTAAAATGGTAAGGCCTGATGTGCACTGGTGGTGGCCCAGTTCTAGACTGGTAACGACTTCCTTAATGGAAGTAATGAAGGTTGCGGTGGCACACTGTGCGGTTTTGTGCTTGCGGTATACACAAGTCTTTTGTGATATAAAAATGGAAGAGACCACTTGGGCAACGACAGGTAATGGTAATTTGAAAATGCTCAGTCCTTGGCTGAAGTACTCGATAAATGAAATAAATGCTTGCAAAACTGCAATGGACAGGCAGCATATGCATCACACTTAGTGTAAATGAAAGACACAAGAGACTAAAATAATATTAATTCTGCATGCGTAATGGTAATAAATGTAGTACTCTTGGCTTCGTGAATAATAGGCTCTCTCTCTCTCTCTCTCTCTCTCTCTTCTCTCTCTCTCTCTCTCTCTCTCTCTCTCTCTCTTATGATGAACTCCCTTGTATTTAATTGAACTAATACTCTTAGTTTTAATATGGACGCAACTTGCGTTAAATGATTTACTTACGTTAACGTTTAATGAAAGAATTGCTTTGGATAAGGTTTATGAAAATTATAACACGCTAGCGATGAACGATGTTTACATTACTGGTAGCGACTTGCGCTTATGAAATGATTTGCGTTTTCATATGGAATTTACAACAATGTGTTTGCGTTAACAATTCTTGTAATTTACTCTACTTGAAGATTTACGTTAATTTTACGTAAGATTACTAGGTCCCTGTGACAAGTGAAAATGACGGTAAGGATTTGAAGATGGAATGTTAGCAAACATTTGTAAATGAGGTTATGTTATGTACGAAGGGAAATGAAACCTCGCTCAAGCGAGCGAGTGAGCGATGCTAGGTGAAACGCGTAGCGAGGCTAGCAGAGCGGTGAACAGCGTGCCGTTCGAACAGCTGATCTGTAAATGCGAACGCGTTTACAACACGTAATTCTAGTTTCTTATTCAAGGTGAATTAACGTTAATTTCTCTGGCAGAATTATATATACTAGTACTAAGATTAACATTATATACGTTAAAACTTCAAGACTTTACGTTACTTTGCTTAAATCGTTGAGATAATGCTTAAAGGGATAAAACATGGTGGTGCTTTCTGAAGCAAAGGTTGGCGGCAGGCCTGAGAGAGCGCATACGCTCAGCTTAAGTTGAGAGCTAAGCGGTTACCAACACTTGAAATGAAAACTAAGTTAAAATGAATTCCCAAACATGTCACAGACAAAACAATTGTACACTTCTTTTGCCGTAACTATTAGTAGAACACTCCTAACTAGCTAGGCTTTCTAACACAGCAATAAACACTGGCAAAAGCACTTCCTAGGTTGAACTAGTACTTTCTGGCATCTATCTGCACACGTGCTCGTGGGAGCTCATACAATACACGACAATACAAAATCATAGGATTCGCTTGGCGCTTCGCCGTTACATATAATATTTCTAACTAACACTCTTTAAACAACTTCTAACAAAAATACTTGAACGTACCTTAAGCTAACATTGGTTATTAAATAATCATATATATGAAATGGTATACCTTACTGTGAGTCAGTGTGTATTCCGCTGCAAGTGTGCTTTGATTTCCGCTTTGTAAAAACATTTACATTTTACATTTTACAAGGGATAACGCGATTTACAAGACAGGTTAGTGGCAAGAGCTCAACATTGTTACGTATCAAGCCTGGCCTTGAAGGGGCTCAAATACGTAAACGGAAATAGTGGAGGGAAAAAGCAGAATAAATTACTTTGAACTTACCTAAAAGGGATTTATAGGGTTAATTTACTCTAGAGGAAAAGGACGTCAGAAAAACTCAGCTAATTACTTTACATCTATTTATTTACAAAGAAGCTGCTTAACACCGGGAAAGTAAATGCAACTGGTCCCCACCACGTGGACTAATAATATCTCTCAAGGGGATGATAGTTGGCTCAAAATGAGATTCACGTAAAAGCTGGTTTTCGAAATCTGGCGGTAATGCAACAATTGGGGGGCAAAGACTTGGACACATGACTTAGAAAATCTGGAAAAGATCCCAGATTAGACAAGAATAAAAAAAAAAGGACTTCTTGCACAAGTTACGATTATCAGTTCTCTAACACTGGGGAAATTGCACTCTAGTGTTTAACTGAGGTATGCAATGACTTCATTTGTCTGGGACGATCGCACAAGGGAAGCATGCGGCCACAAGGCAGTGAGAGACCAAAGGGATATTCCCTTGAATTAGAAGTTTGAATTGTGAAAATGGGGAGTAAATAGACACTAGGAGGTAGGGAACTGGCAATATGCTGTTTCACAAGACGTACCTGGATGCCATGATCAGTGGACCTTTGTAGAAATGCGGCCTGAGCTTTTGTCTCAGGTCTGGGTCTGGCGCGCCAGTAACACCATTAGGCCTAAGTGTGGAAGGCTGGCTGCCGGGACATCCGTCTGAGGTCACGACTGGAGCTGACTGAGAGCGACGGCAGGTGTGTTTCCTGTGTGTTGGGGGTCAGCTTAACCCCCCAAGAGCAGGGCAATCTCCGGAAACAGAACATACAGCCAGCAGAGGGTTCACATGAAAAATAGCTCAAGAGTAGGCCTAATAAGTACCAGGCTACCTACATCCTTCCCTTTGGGATACGTCCCTAAAGCTGACAAGAGTCTATCTTCCCCTTTCTAGCAGGAAATTCCTATCTCTGGATGGGGTGTTTTGGGTTCCCGCCTGAAATCGCTGATATTTGGGTGAATATGGCTGCTTCTCTAGCAATCAAATATTTATCTAAATGCTGGGTAGACGAGAGATCAATAAACGTAGCAATATATACTATATATATATATATATATATATATATATATATATATATATATATATATTATATATATATATATATATATATATATATATATATATATATATATAGAGTATATATATATATATATATAATATACATATTTATTTATATAGACGAAATTTTACTCCATATAGCTTTAAACTATGTCAAACATTTTAGTACAAATTACAGCATTACATAACTTTTATATGCATTATATATTTCCCACAATCATCAACAGGAAGTACTATATCCTCAAAGTCAGGAGTTTATAGCGTAGTAATGTCTGTGTCACTCGCCATTTCAGTTCCTTTTGCGAGGATATAAAAGAATATATGAGATATTCCAAGAGCCGTCATTCTCTTAAAAAAAGGAGCGCTCTTCAAATAAAATAAATAAAACGGGTTTAAGAAATAAAATAAAGTGAATATTCCTAAAAGAGTTTAACTTATTTATTTTTTTATTAAACAATAATGCCGCTTTTAGATGCTAAAACATATGTGCTCACCCTTGTTTCTTTCTCACAATGTTTATGTTTAGGTGATTCTGTTTCATCAATGACACTAACGTATTTTTCTTCTAACTTACCTACATTCGCGCGCTCACTAATCGCGTAAATTTAGCACCTAAAGATAACTTCTGTAGAATTTCCTTGTATTAAAAATTAGAGGCAAGCCTCGGATCTACTGAATTTAACTATAATGGAAATCATTATACCTCTCGTTACAAATTATGGATGTATTCTTAAATTCTTCATTGCTTAAGAAAACGATAAAATCAAGCCTTTTTAACTGAATATGCAAAGTGGTAATAATGATACTTTGAATGTTGAACGATATGTAAATTAGCTCGGTGGGCGAGAAAGAACTCATTAGGGCAAAGGGAAAATTCGGTAGCATCCGGACGTCATTTCCAGGAAACTGGTGTTTAATGTTCAATTAAATTAGCTATTTTTAGAGAGAAGGTCTTGATACAACAGGGGAAGGTGAACTTTTGCCCCACTTCTCTTAATTTCTCTCAAGATTCCTCAGCTGTTGGGATCAAAGAGACAGTTTGGGGAGAGAGAGAGATAGAACCTTCTATATAATAAAAGGTATGCTAAAGACATTATTAAATACTGAGAGAATTTGCAGAGAGAGAGAGAGAGAGAGAGAGAGAGAGAGAGAGAGAGAGAGAGAGAGAGAGAGAGAGAGAGAGAGAGAGAGAGAGAGTGGGGGGGGGGGGGGGGGGGAAGCGTAAGGGCCCAAGTTAAACGAAAGGGTGATAAATAAATGAATAACGAAATAGATGAATAAATAAAAAATTAAGAGGAAATAGAAAACAAAACCGATGCGCCTGAAATTCAGTAGACGTCAGAGAGCAGGAATAATGAACTTGCTCCTCGCTTGAATATTTGAGATCAGAGGATTCCACAACTGCACTGAGTAAACAATTCCACATTTTAGTTTTAGCCAAGATAAAACTCCTAGGAAAGCGAGTCGTATTAAACCTGATGCTAGAAAATGTCACACTTTGCTGTAGCAGCCTACCAAGGGTCGCAAGCAAGAACGAATAGCTTAGGTTGAGAAAAGTGCAGTCGTTGTAGTACATTTTAAGTAACAAGCATAATTAAAACTCTAGGATAATTCTCCTAACACGTCACTATTGAAATACGAGGAAGCTTTGGGAGGATAGTCAGGGAATAAATTAGTTAATTAGGAAAGGGTGTGAAGCGGAACCCATTTCCTGACTCTTTTGCCAGAACATCAAAACTTCACCACTATTAAAATGGTGAGAATCATTTCATGCTCCGTGATGCTGAACCGAATATTACAGTGGTTTTCTGGAGAGAGAGAGAGAGAGAGAGAGAGAGAGAGAGAGAGAGAGAGAGAGAGAGAGAGAGAGAGAGAGAGAGAGAGAGAGAGAGAGAGAGAGACTTTTAACCAAAGTTTTGATAAGAAATTTTAATTGATTTGATATTAGTTTGTGCAGTTGGAGAGACAAATTTGAATATCTTCATCTTAAATGTCTTAGAGGGGGCGGGAAATATACTCGAGTTCTCATAAATCGCTGATTTATTTTATAAATCTGTTTCTAATACTTCAATGTTTAATCATTATTTTTGACAACCATCAGACTTGTATGTTTTTGAATATTTCATATTACAGCGACTGTTGCCTGTTCTCTTGTTTTTGATACGTGGATTATCTAAAAAAAACAATGTAAGTAAAACTAATAAACGAATTTATATTTCAGAACAGAATCCTAAGGTATAGACGTCAACGAATTTGACAAGTTTTTAGTCCTTGAATGCAACTCTTGATTACTTTCTAGTATTTTAACTTATAAAATTCATTGACTATTAAATATCTCGATTCTTTGCCTAGTATTTACCACACAGCTGAAATCTGGTCTTACATTTAAGTTTATTTATTTGTTATAATTACATTTCCTTTGTTAATCCTCTTAACCAGTGTATATGAAATATCATAACAAGAGATAGGCATTAAAATATAAAATAGAGAAAATGTATTTTTTTAATGGTTTACTAAATACCAAAGGCATCTGTAGGTAACTTCTCTTTACGAAGAGTCATTCAGAAACACCGCATGGACCTTTCATTTCCAAAAAGGGTCAGCGCTCTCTTTCCCATCAGCTAAAGACACGTCCGCCGTCAGGTGATTGAATTAAGCACTTCCCACCTCTTATCTGGTCGCCACTCTATCCCAATGCAAATGCGATTCCAATTACATTTAGCAAAAGGGGGCTGCATTCCAGTATTTTGGTAATGGGTGGCAGGTGGTTATTCTCGCTGTAAGGAAGGGTTACCGAAACACCATAAGGAGAGAGATACGTGTGAATGAGAATGAATATAAATTTATATGTATATATATATATATATATATATATATATATATATATATATATATATATATATATATATATATATATATATATATATATATATATATATATATATATATATATATATATATATATATATTCATACCGACGAAGTTTTTTTCCGATTCTCGTTCGTCAATTTCTGGTGAAATATACGCAGACTTCCTTCTTCCATTTATTGAATTTTGTCACGACAGCTGTTTCGCCTATGGCATTATCAAGCGACTACTGACTTACAATCTGACCTTTCGGCCTATTTATCTCATCGTGTTGGAGGTATGACCTACGAGGTATGGGTACTGGTTAGTCTAGGGATTAACAGCTTAAGGGCGTTGTTTTAGTTACAAAGAATATAAGGACATATGTACTGCGACAATAAGAGTGAAGTTTAAACAGTGGTAAATATTCAAAATACAATGCATGTGCTAGAGTTTCCTTAAATGTATGTTTAAAATTTAATATGTTACATGTTGGTTTTAGATAAAAATTACAAAATTACATACAGGAATGAAAATGAATATAATCTAAATACGGGAGTACAAATATATGTATATGTTTTATAGCATGCATAAAGGTACAAGAGATAATTTCTGTTTATACATAAATGTGTATGATTTAAATTTGAGTGTGTGTGTGTGTGTGTGTGTCCAAAATGGTCTACGTTGGTTAACGGTTGCTGATTCGTGTTGGGGCGGGGTCTCAGCGACCTGAGTAAGGATGTTACTTGACTTTCGCTGACGCTGGGTCTTCTCATGCCTTCCAAGGGGCGCGATGTTCTCGGTGGATTGGGGCGCGCTGTCTGGTCCCTGTTGGCTTGGGTATTCCTTCTTCTGCTGGAGGGGAGTATATGGTCCGATTCTTGTTGGACGTTCAAGGTCGGCTTCTGAATAGCGATGCTCACTGCTTCGTTATTAAGAGGCGACCGTAGTTGTCTTCTCTGTGTACGACCTGGGTGCCTTCTATGAGCTCTTGTAGAGATGGCTTCCTGTCGTGAACATCTATGTAATGTTGATGGATGGCCCCTTGATTTCTATGAGCCAGCAGACGTCTCCGAAGGGTCGTTGTAGTGTGCCCGATGTAGTTTTGGCTGTGAGGTTTACACACCTCCTCTGGACAAGTAAATTTGTAAACTACATTCGTGCACATCTCCTTCGGTCCCCCGGAGCGGTGCTGTTTCTTCATTATTAAGGCTGCTACAAGGTTGGGCTTACTATATATCCTGAGCTTATATGGTAAGGGGCTTTTGGGGTTACGCTCTGTTTATTATCCCGCGTAGTGTGCAGCAATCCTCCTTGTATGCAGACCCATAATGTCACGATGGTAAATAATCAAGTTTTCCTCGTTTTTCGCCATGGTGTTGGGTTGGTAAAATTCGTCCATTTTTTTTCTTTTTTTTACCAACCCAACACCATGGCGAAAAACGAGGAAAACTTGATTATTTACCATCGTGACATTATGGGTCTGCATACAAGGAGGATTGCTGCACATACGCGATAATAAACAGAGGCGTAACCCAAAAGCCCCTTACCATAAATAAGCCTCATGATATAGAGTAAGCCAACCTTGTAGCAGCCTTAATAATGAAGAACAGCACCGCTCCGGGGGGACCGAAGGAGATGTGCACGAATGTAGTTTACAAATTTACTTGTCCAGAGGTGTGTAAACCTCACAGCCAAAACTACATCGGGCACACTACAACGACCCTTCTGGAGACGTCTGCTGGCTCATAGAAATCAGGGGCCATCCATCAACATTACATAGATGTTCACGACAGGAAGCCATCTCTACAAGAGCTCATAGAAGGCACCCAGGTCGTACACAGAGAAGACAACTACGGTCGCCTCTTAATAACGGAAGCAGTGAGCATCGCTATTCAGAAGCCGACCTTGAACGTCCCAACAAGAATCGGACCATATACTCCCCTCCAGCAGAAGAAGGAATACCCAAGCCAACAGGGACCAGACAGCGCGCCCCAATCCACCGAGAACATCGCGCCCCTTGGAAGGCATGAGAAGACCCAGCGTCAGCGAAAGTCAAGTAACATCCTACTCAGGTCGCTGAGACCCCGCCCAACACGAATCAGCAACTGTTAACCAACGTAGACCATTTTGGACACA
>NC_087200.1:207181236-207198736 GCF_015104395.2 Macrobrachium nipponense
TTAGTCTAATTCAGGAGAATAGAATAACAATTTACAGTCTTTTGTGGGTCAGACTTAGTTCTTAATGTTATGTCACTTAATCACTTTGTTCCATATCATGTTCAGCTAGTTTGGGAAATAAAAAGTATATTTTTGTATTTACAAGAATTCATTAGCCTAGCTACATCCTAGCTTGATATCGTTTGCAGAGAGATAGTCAGCAACTAAAGGTAAGAGAGTTGTCACATGTTTTATTTTTTATTCAACCAGTGCTGAGTGGTCAAATATGCTCGGCAATATATCTCTAAAGTCAACCTAGAAAACCACCTTTCTGAGAAGACGTCTTAAGATTTCTCTGCCATTTACCGTACTACATGCTCTTCTAAGGTCAGACAAAATCATATCTTCAATTTGATATACGAAAGTGGGGCACTGAACGTCCCAGTGATATGAATTAACACTGCTATAAAGTAAAAAGCAATTTACTCCAATTTCAGACATGGCCCAAATCTCTTCGAGACACCAAAATGGAAAAACTCTGCCTTTGACGTTCTGTAAATATTGGAGATTAAGTAAGAATGTATGATTTAATTTACTGCGTGCAATTCAAAGTCCAGTAAGGTCTGCTAAAGACTTCAAAGTAATGTGAAGACGGAGTTCAAAGCTTCGTCTTATTTACTGCGTTCATTCTAATCCAGTAAGGCTCCGTAAGACTAGGAAGTAATGTAAAGACAGTTTTATATCTATGTCTAACGATGCATGCTCACAAAGTTGGCGAAAGCAGGAGTTAATTATTCATCTTAAGTCAAAGAGAATTCAGTGAGGAAAGGTCAGCTGGAATATGATTGGGAGAATCATCTTGTAAGTACTCTCTCTCTCTCTCTCTCTCTCTCTCTCTCTCTCTCTCTCTCTCTCTCTCTCTCTCTCTCTCCTGCTTGTGCGTATGTGAACGTCCTGATCTAAAGGCAAAGAAGATACGTTACTTATAGATTCAATCACTGATTTTTTCTAAAATATTAATAAGCTGAGCTATCCTATATTATATAATATCCGGAGTATAAAATGTTTTCTATAATTTTCATGAATTTATATGGGTTATATGTAAAAGATGAAATGCTTACCATTTTCTTCACAAACTTTATTGCATACAAACACAAACTTTATTGCATACAAACGTATTATTTACAGTGTCTGATTTGGAGAAGTAATCTAATAATTAAATATAATCAATAAATTTTGTTTTTTTATAGCCAAAAGATGACCACTGAGATAAGGAAAACAGTAATATTTCAAACCTGTTTTGGTGCTGATCTTTTATATATTATATTTCTACTTAGTAGCAAACATTATATAAGTGTTGGTTCTCCTTATATTGCTAACTTGACTGTCTTACTTTCTGGAAGTTCAACCTATGTGCAAACTTTGTAAACAATGAGGTGAAGCCTCCCACCTCCTCCATGAGGATCCAATTAATTAAGGAAGTATTTCTCGTTTGCTGTGAGACACTGCGGAAAGAACAAGAAGCGTGTGGTTTGGAAAGTACTTAAGGAAGTGGAAAATTGACAGAGATAAAGAGATGAAGTTGTAGGACACCGAATGGGTTTGACTACAAGTGTAATCACTTATAACACTTTTTTTTGATGTGGTGATTTTTGAAATAGTTAAATCTTTGACGGCAGCTGTTTTTTCATGAGATTCATCTGTATATCTATAAATAACTCATTGTTTTCCTTTAGGTAGTTAGTTTATTAGTAGAGTAATCAATTCCCTACGAGTGCTTATCGTCCAGGGCCTAGATATTTCAAAACATTATGAAAACACCTACCTTAAGTTATTAATCCCACAAATACAAGCTATATTTCACTTTTGAAATAATAGTTGAATCTATTGTGTGTGCAGTAAGTAAATCCCATATAAATTCTTATTGTCCAGTTCATAATGATTCTAAAACTGTATATATAATAACACATTAAATGACTGATCCCAGAATTTAAAAAAATTGTCATTAATTTAAATAATAGTTAAATTTGTTGTGCCGTAAGTAAATCTCTAGAATAAAACGTTGCATTTTAGCTTCCTCCAGGGAAATTATGTATCTTTGAGCTACAATTATCTGTCTTGCATTGCCCATTCATGCCACCCTACCTGAGGGTATAATATATTTTCTTCAGAACCTCCATCTTAGCACTCCCTGACCTCGCTTCAATCTTTTCCACGGTTACTTTCTCTCCACCCTGAGTTGAATACTCATTGCTGTCATTCTTCTTTGAAACATCGTGTGGGAGGTTTGACAAAGGTAGTGTCGATTGGTGTGACAGGCTTTGTAAGAGTGTGTCACTCAGAAAAGAAAAGTTATGGGCACTAATGGAATTATGCCTCGTGTTTGATATAATTCATTTGTGCTTATAATTGCCTATTGCCTCTTTTCTTTAGGAGCAAAGATTAATTATCCCCTACAAAATTCTGCCAGTACATTTCTGCCTCGTCTATAGTTCTTACTGTACGACAGCAGCTAAACAAAAAGGGTCATCATATTTGTATATTCCGTCTACATGCCTTTACCTATATGCTTCATTCTGAAATACAGGTGGCATAAAATTTTCGTGCTCATCTGCTTTTATTCGTATCTTGTATTCTGAAATATAGGTGGCCAATACCATACCTACTTGCCGTTTACCTTTATATTTTTCTTACATCTTTAATTTATCTATAATTACTGTTTAATGTATGTAAAATCGATCATTGTCCTTAGTGGATAATTATGAACCTATGTTCATCTTTACCCCCACCCCGTCTCTCTCTCTTTCTCTCTCTTTCTCTAATCCGCCTTAGTTGTAAATGAGCACCGAGAGCGAGATATCTTCGGCTGAAAGTGAAGGGATCAGAGGAAAAAAACACACGAATATGCTCTTAATTTCCTGCCAATTAATAGCCGTGTGTAGGACGTCACTCTCGTGTTGACGTTAAATACAATTCTCGGATTTTTCCTGTATGAATCGATCTATAAATACGAGAGAGAGAAAAAATCAGTCCAGGTTCTGGTTAAGTCCATGAAATTATGTACATATAAGAAATAAATAATACATTTAGCTTCATGAAAAAAATCCCAAATCTTTCAATACACTTCATTAAATGAAATTAATTTGTACATACTACTACTACTACTACTACAAGAGAGAGAGAGAGAGAGAGAGAGAGAGAGAGAGAGAGAGAGAGAGAGAGAGAGTCGTGCTATTAATGAGGCAAAATGCATTTCTAGGAAGGGATTAATGGTCCTTGTAATAATAAATGATAATTTAGATACGAAGGAATATAGAGGCGTTATAATGGCTATTTATTTATACTGTTTATAATAATATTCATAAGCCAGTTAAATTGTTTTCTTAATAATACGGTAAGCTCTGTGTCCATTGCATTTAAAATGTACACATATAAGTCTGAAATTCTTAGACTAAAGCAATGAAGGTATTTAGATCTCCAGAGAAGTAGTGTCCAGACAGATGACATTCTCTTAATTCCTTTTTGCCAGCAACATTGCCCTCCACTTAATATTTAAGCAGCTTTGCACATTTCTGGGATGAGCTTTACGAATTCTGTTGCAACGTAGTTCTCTATTTTTCTCCTCAGCATCGCGAATCCCCAAGATTATTTCAGGATTTTCTCATTTCACGGGAAAAGCAAAAATGAGGTTTAAAGTTTTTTTTTCTGGTTCGCAATTTTACATTATTGTTCACTGTTAGTTTGTGTTTTTTTTTTTTCTTAATCTAATGAGCATTATATTTCATTCTTCGAGTTCACCTATGCTGTCAAGGTATGATTTTGCCGTCATAAGATATAATTGTTTTCTTCCAAATAGTTTCTAACACAGTTTTTTTTATCAAAAACGATTAATGGGTTATTATGTAGGCTGCGTCTGATGTCCCTTTATGTATGTATGTATGTATGTATGTATGTATGTTTTATTAAATTTAATATGACTTCAATACTCATAATCTCACGAGTACAGGAACTTACAATTTTTCGATTGCTTGTTCCCTTTTCGATATAATAACTGCTGGAATTCGAAACTGTTAATGGGAATCATAACCCATCGCCACATCCTATGTAATCCGTAAGTATGAGTATTTATTAAAAATATTTTACTTTTACAGTAGAACAGTCCAATTTATATATTCCACAATTAGGCTTTTATGTCTTTTTTCTTCTTTTTTTTCTGTTTACGTTATGTATTGAGGGGAAATAGTGTCGTTATTATTATTATTATTATTTCGGAAGGAGACCCTCTCGTAGACATGTTTTGTTAAAGATGACTGCTGCTTCAGCACTATTAATCTTATAAAGAGTCTTCTCTATCTTTCTGATGACGGCTTTCTCGTTGTTGCTTAGACTGGCGAGCAACGCACCAAAGGGCATGGTAAAATTCGGTTGAGTCATTTGATTTATTATTGCTTATACAATTCTCTCTCTCTCTCTCTCTTCTCTCTCTTCTCTCTCTCTCTCTCTCTCTCTAACGCGACGTTTCCTCCTGATCGACAGGACATTATCAAGCGATAACTGCTGAGGGACTGAATTCCAGTGGTTGTTTGTTTGTTGTTTAGGATTAAGCTGGCTTTATGCCAGCACGGGCTCTTGCTCATAGAGCAGCCCGTAGGTCATTTGAATTTTTTGGATGTGAGGTGATTTTTAAGGATATGAGGTGAGCCTTTATTTATGATTCTATGGGTTATGCATGTGAGATGGTATGATTTGAAAAGGAAAGGAAAAGGTGAACAGGCAAGGTTACAAACCCCTTTAAACCCTAAGGTACCCATTAGTAGAAGATAAAGATCGATAGTAGCGAGTCCTGGCGAGTCGGAGATAGCCAGTAATGAAATCGAAAAGTTTATAGTCGTAGAAAAACGGAAAAAAAGTACATTAATCTATGGAGTTCAAGTACCATATTACACTTACAAGAATTTAGAATGAGAGCACCGATCGTTAGTAATAGAGATTCGGCGAGAGAAAAACGAAATATTATAAGTTCTAGAGAAAGCAAAACAAAAGTAAACAACAGCTTAAGCGGTAGTTAGAGTGACAGTTGAAATATTCGGTCGTTAGACGTTAGGCGGCCGAAAAAAAAAAAAAAACGGAGGGGAAAGGAGGATTGTTTAGTAAAAGAAAAAGCAGTTAATGCTATAAACAGCACTTTTCACGAAGGAGGTCATCTGGGAGACTGCTCTCTAGGTCCAACAGAACGTGGACGAGCTCAGAGAACAGTTGATGATCGTTCTATAGCTGAATAAATATATGCTGTTCAGGAGTCCTGAAACGAAATTCTGATTGGAGGAAATCATCTGGGAGGGAGATCTCAAAATTGAGGGCTTCTTGGAAGATCTCATCAAAAAGTCGTTCATTAAAGTAGCGATTATCGGCGAGAGCTCTATGTAAGAAGTCACTGAATTCATCAATGGTCATTAGGAGCTTTTGAATTCCTATTTCAGTGGCGAGTCCTTCTCCTTTTATCGTGGTGTTGCGAGCTCTCCAGTACGGTCAGAACACTTCTCCGGTAGGTCGAGTTTTTATTGGTTCCCGGGAAGGTGACTCATACGGCGGGCGTTGACGAGTCTTGCAGACCTTCTCAGTAGGGGTATCACCGGGAGCCTCTTGATTGGCTTCTACCTGCGTGACTATTATATTATTATATTCTCATTATTATTTAAATTATTTATTTTTTTTTTTTTATTTTTTATTTTTTTGCTCTATCACAGTCCTCCAATTCGACGGGATGGTATTTATAGTGTGGGGTTCTGGGTTGCATCCTGCCTCCTTAGGAAGTCCATCACTTTTCTTATTATGTGTGCCGTTTCTAGGATCACACTCTTCTCATGAGTCCTGGAGCTACTTCAGCCTTTAGTTTTTCTAGATTCCTTTTCAGCGATCTTGGGATCTGCCTAGTGCTCCTATGATTATGGGTACGATTTCCACTGGCATATCCCATATCCATTCTTATTTCTATTTTCAGATCTTGATACTTATCCATTTTTTCCTCTCTTTCTCTTCAACTCTGGTGTCCCATGGTATTGCGACATCAATGAGTGATACTTTCTTCTTGTTACTTTGTCAATCAACGTCACGTCTGGTCTGTTTACACGTCATCACCCTATCCGTTCTGATACCTTAGTCCCAGAGGACTATGGTATATTATTATTATATTATTATATATTATTATTTATTATTATTATTATTATTATTATTACTTATTAATTTATTAATTAATTAATTAATTATTAATAATTAATTAATTAATTTAATTTAATTAATTAATAATAATTAATTAATTTAATTAAATAAATAATAATAATAATAATAATAATAATACTAATAATAATTAATAATTAATTAATTTTAAGTATTATTTATTATTATAATATTATTAATTAATTATTTTAATTAATTAATTAATTAATTAATATTATTAATATATAATCATAATATTAATTAATAATTAAGTATTATTATTATTATTAATTTTATTATTATTATTTATTATTACGGTAGATAAAACATAATCACATGAAACAAGCACACTAGGGCCATGAACTTTAAATTCAAGCCTCCAAAAAATATGGTGTTCAAAATAAAAATATTAATAGTAATTATAATGTTACAATATTATTGATAGGAGTCGTACTTCATATTTAGCAAAAAATCCATTATCCTAATAATAAAATATTATAAAAAAGTTATTTGAAATGATCAAATCGAAGAAATTAAAAACCACTGAAAACAATCTCTCCCGTCAAGGATTTTTCGAAAACCCGTTTTCGATGGAGACTTTCGTGTCCACTTTCCATTATCTCGGGGAAAGATCCTTTTTGCTTCCAAAAACATGTTTGTGACACACACGCACAGCTACCTTAGTCCAAAAACATGAAAGGAGAGATGAGGGCCTAGATAGATACTACCATCGTCCTCCGAAATCTCCACTGCACTTGAAGCCACAGGAAACACCGATCTTTTCTCTCTCTATCTCTCTCTGTTCTTCTATTATCCATTTTCAATTCAATCCAACTTTAGGAGAGAGAGAGAGAGAGAGAGAGAGAAGAGGAGAGAGAGGCGAGAGAGAGAGAGAGAGAGAGAGAGAGAGAGAGAGGAGACAATAAATAGTACAGTAAAAGGCAGATTATGGCTACATTTTATTGATGTCCTTACTGTATCTTACTGCTTTCATTGTATTATTTAATTTAATAACAGTATTCCAGACAGAGACAGAGAGAGAGACAGACAGACAGAGAGAGACAGAGAGAACGCCCTTTCCCTCAGAGTTTACCCCAGTGTCTGATCTGGATCTTGTTATGATTTTCCAATCTTTTTATTTATTTATTTATTTATTTATTTATTTATTTATTTATTTTATTTATTTATTTATTTATTTATTTATTATTGGATACTGAATAAAAACGATACGGTAGAATTCATAGGAATATGAAATCTTTCCTTCAATACATCCAAAGGATGGTTTTATGTTCTTGAAGGAGTAAAGTAAAAGGTTACTGTTCTGTTCACACATCCTTCATAATCAAAAATTAAACTACCCCATCCCTATTTTTTGACATAGAAAATTTTAATTTTCTAAAACTAGTATACCATTCTGCAGAATAAATTCTGATCACAAAAGGCAAATTTGAGTTATGAAATGTATCATTACGTTCATCTTTTTATATTCATTTTTGAAACTAGCATTAAAAGCCATTTCCGTTGCATACAAATCAGTATTTAAAAGTAGCTTGATATAAAATAATATCATAGTTCTGGTAGCACAGGGAACATTTACGAATGACGCTAAACAACTGACGTCCAGTCAAAGATTATTAGAATAATATGTATATAACAGATTGCTACATAAAAACGTTATTGTGTTACTAACGAACTTTATCATTCAAGCTCTATTTGTCTTTTAAGCTTCAAATCGAAAGCGGTGTTATACATTAAGGGACAAATCAAAAGCACTTGATGATTACTGAACATGACATTTGGCTGTGGTGAATTTATATTAGTATCATTTATATACCAGTGTCCATTTGCACAATTCATGTAATAATCCTATTTCTTTACAAATTTCAATGTCATACAGTAGTACTACGAACCTTCTTACTTTTCCTCCAACAGGTTTCCAGATTCCTTTGCATTAACAGATCCTCTTCCAGAACTCCTCCAACTCTGGACGTCTTCCCCTTTCACCTGGAATGATTCGCGCCTCCCCCTGGAAACACATTCACACGTCTCAAAGGCCATTTGGGACCGCCCTGACCTAAAACATTTCCTGTTCAGGGATCCCTGAAGCCTCCCTCCGTTCTATTCCCATCCCTGACTGGCCGTTTCTTTGTTACTACTGATAGCTGGGACTTTCATCCTACGGTCTTACTTTCTTCTTCTGCTGAATTTTTCGTGGAAGGTATCTGGACAGGAAGGGATGGGCAGTGACCTCTAGGGTGTGTGCTTGGCCGAATTTGTGGATAATAATAATAATAATAATAATAATATAATAATAATAATAATAATAATAATAATAATACGTTATCTATCATTCTTTTGTTCTTACTGCTGGGTTGGTGGAATTAAATTGTGGTGGCTGTTACGCTTTTCCCATCAGAATTTGCCACAGTCAATCGCTCATATAAAGCTTTGGAAAAACATAAAACGTATCCTTATCATTGCAAAACTGTAACCATTCCCATTTACTGGGAACACAAAAGAAATACAAAAATTTGGGGCATCATATCACTTTAGTTACCACACCCGTAAAGCAAAGCCGAATTTCATTTTATTGATGAACGTATGAAGTCGCTCGCGAATAAATATTTCCATCAGTGGGATTCATTTTCCTTTTATTTGGGAAATGTGAGGTCTATCCTTTTTAATGAGTTCTCGTTGATATGAATTCTGCCATGAATTGGGAAAAGATTTTTAAAACTTTTTCTACTCCTTGGTGGATAATTTGCTTATGTTATTTTCAAACTATGTTATTTACAATTCACGACTTTCTGCAGTTTCACAATCAATGGATCTGGCGATGCATTTTCGAGAATAAACAACAGAGCTTTCTTATCATCAAGGAACACATCGTGACTCGTTTAAATGTGTTGGATATATTTTTGTGTATGTATGCGTGTGCGTGTGTGTATGTGTGTTTGTGTGTGTGTGTGTGTGTGTGTGAGAGAGAGAGAGAGAGAGAGAGAGAGAGAGAGAGAGAGAGAGCTTAAAATAAAGACAAATAGCCGTCGTTTCTGTAAGTGTGTGTGTGTGTAAGTTTATGTGTGTGCGTGAGAGAGAAAGACAGACAAAAGACAAAAATACAATAAAGAAATAAAAATACCCGCCACATGCGTGCTGTGTGTGTTTGGTGTGTGCATATATGTGTGAGAGAGAGAGAGAGAGAGAGAGAGAGAGAGAGAGAGAGAGAGAGAGAGAGATAACGCTCCAGCAGGAAAAATCGACATAACAGATCATATATGTTTTTGTCTTTTCCTCAGCTGAAACGTCGAGAGTTGTTCACAAGTCGTATCACCTTCAATACAGCTTCGGAATCCAGAGGGCAAAAGGAGAAGCTTTTGGAGGGAGAGCATATGACGCATGTGGAATATAAACATGATCGTTTGGTGTGATTCCATGGATGCTATCTTTTTGCTTGGGAAAATTCTGTTATTTTTGTAATATTCTATATATTTTACAATAATAAGAGTTTTTCAATGATATTTTCCTATTCTTCTTCAAGTATTTTCATTCAAACTATTTTAGAAAAAAAATTTGATGTTATCATTAATGCTTACTTTTAGGAAAATGGCCAAACCTCACGGAAGTTAAATAGCCTGTTTACCCTAGAAAAGAAACTTAGGATTAATATTTATCCTGAATATATTATAGATTCTTCTTCCACTTTTCATTATATAAAAACAAACATTCCTTTTTACTGCGTCTTCAGACAATTCAGTCAAGCCTTCATGTTCCATTTTCGAAAAAGAGAAAGAGTTATAATATTGAATAATCTTGAACACCTGCTACTCTATCCTTCTGATAGGACTTGCTTCCAGAATTTCTGCATTTTATTTTAAAACAAGCTTATAGATAAACAACTTCGCTCTCCCTTGAATAATGGTTTACAGTTTTTTTTTCCAGCAGCATTTATATCTCTCTCAGTTTTTTTGTATAAAATCCCTTCCCAGTGTACGTTCTCTTCTTTTTGGGAGGACCCAGATGACAATATACTCCCATGACAACATCCCTCGTTCCTTGAAAAACCCTTTTCCGAAAAAGGAAAGCACATCTGTCTCGACATCAACGTTTTCCGGTAGTTCTTCTTATGGCATATATATCTCCTCGGCCCTCCTCAGAATGGCTGGAAAATGTTTCCAGTCGTCTCCTATTTCGCTGGGCGTCTTTTCCATCGTCCTACCGAATTCTCTTTGGAATTTGTGTCAGTCTAAACACTGATTCGTTTTCACCAGTAAGGTTTTCAATTCTTCTCTGTAACTTGATTTTTGTCTGAGTTTTAGAATAAAGCAACCAAAGAACTGGAGTTATTTTTACCAGACATATTAAATGAATGATCTATATAATCTTCGCTTGAATAACTTCCTTCTCCAAGACATTTAAATTAGAGATATCTCAAAGACACGGCTTAGATTCTTTAATGCAAAGGTCCAGCCAAAAGGATATGGAGTTTTATCTTCTAAGATTCATGGCAGCAATTCCGTAAGTCACCTAATTTTGCTTGCATGTCTCCTGAAGAAAAGCATTGTGAGTTTTCCCTCTATTTGTTTTAATTTAAAATATTTAAATCTCTGAAAATATACATAGATTTTTGGGAACGATGAGATATGTAAAAATAAAAATAAAATTCGATATTTTTGGAGCGAAAAACTTGTTATCTCAAAGTCTCATTCTGGGAAAAGTAGCTTTAGGAAAATTGTGGGAATTTATGTAAATGACTGGGAATTATTTTTGGCTGTTTACTCTCTCTCTCTCTCTCTCTCTCTCTCTCTCTGCATCACCCATGACAAATGAAAATTTGCTCTCGAAAATCTAGCAAATCTCTCTCTCTCTCTCTCTCTCTCTCTCTCTCTCTCTCTCTCTCATTTTACGGTTGCTACCCATCCTGAATTGATTTCTGTGAAGAATTAATCTTCTGAGGCCAATATCAAATAAATATATGATTTATAATTTGATAGCAGCTTATAAGCATTAGCTTTCAGTCTGTCTTCAATAATAGTGCAAAAGAGAGAGAGAGAGAGAGAGAGAGAGAGAGAGAGAGAGAGAGAGAGAGAGAGAGAGAGAGATATTTGACATTTTAAATGAATCTGAATAAAATGTGCATAAAAGTATAAAGTATAACATGTTTATAGGAATCATTATTATACTATTTCACCGAAAACAATGACATCCTTCAGTTCAATTTCTGAATAAGTGAAAAATAGTTTCATGCTGCATAGAGAATTATATTGGTTATATTGAAACGAGTGATAAACGCAAGGTATTTCATTTGCTTGGAAAAAAAGAACTTAAATACAAGTTAACCTTTATTTTACGATGACGTTTTATGAATTGGCTATTATCTGTTTTGAAGTTAATGGTCGCTGTATATTTTACATTTTGGAAAAATGTGTTTGGCTCTCAATTTTTGGTACCCTCTTTTTTTAGGAGACAGTGAAGCCGGATATCATGAAAATTCTCTCTCTCTCTCTCTCTCTCTCTCTCTCTCTCTCTCTCTCTCTCTCTCTCTCTGTTATCACTAAGAGAATGAAATGAGAATATTCTTTGGCTTTTCCTATCAACATTCTAATAGAAAATAAAAAGTAAAATAATTTTGTTTTTGCTGGTGTGTTTTGTGATTTTTGATTTAAATAAAGATCTTTACAAGTTTAAACGTAATGTAAATCTGGTTATATTCGCTCCTTCGACCCCTGGCAGCAAAACCCTTTCTTACAGTTTACTGTACCTCCGTTCGTATTGTCTTTCTTCTATCCTACTCTCATCAACCGTCTCTTAACAATTATTTCATAGTACAACTGGGAGAGTTTCCCGTTACACTTTTCAGACCTTTTTTATTCTCAATTTCCCTATCAGTTCCAAGAAGAATCATTGATGAATTCAATAAGGCAAATCATGACATTAAACTTTATGTATTTATGTATGTAAGTAAATGTATTCACAAGTAAGTTCTTTCCGTTAACTGGAGTTCGTAAAGAAAATAAGAAAAAAATCATATCACGATCATCCTATGAATACTGAATAGAATTCCTCCAAAATGAGACAATTCATATACACATGCGCATACACATTTTCTGAGGATTCCACGGGGTCTAATGGAGTTTGTTTTCCAGAAGAGATTTGCAAAGAACTCTTTGACGAGATCCGTAGATCAGGGACTATAAATTATGCAGCCTTCACTCTGGGCGTTTGAGAAAACTGACTAATAGCCTTAGTCGAGGTAATCAGCTTCGGAAACTCAATTTGCAAGGAACCTGGCGCCTGTTTTACTTGGGCAATTTGATTTCCTGAAGGAAAAAAGAGATTTCCTTTTTATTCTCTTTCACTTATGCTTTTAAAGGCATCATCCCTCCTGCTCTGGATATTATACGTACGGGAGATAGAAGAAAATTTCGAACATTAGGAGACATCTGTAAAAGTAAATCATATTCTCGCAGTAAAAAGTTACCATATAAGGTTTAACAAGATATTTATAATGAGGTCAGGATTATCATTGAGCATTAATCATATGCTTACAGTAGATTCGTATACTCAAATATTAAAAGGAATATTAGTTTAACGAAGGTTCATCGAGAACTCGAGATGATCCTTTCACAAGGTTCTTAAATTGTAAAGAAAAAGTTCTTATTTCGAGAATTTTAAGTTACGAAAATCAACTTCTTTATGGTTATATTATTGTTTCAGTTTTGATTCCATTAGTGATATTCCTAAACTGGCGTGTAAGTTTGTTTTCCATGTAACAGATGGCGCTGAATGCAATCCCATGAAAGGTTGAAAAATCGTGGTAGATTACTTGGTTATCTTTTGGTGAAGAGTTTTTAACCTTCCTTCATCAATCTATCATAATTCTCAACATGTTCCTTCTAATGATCGGTACATATGTATAAGTTGAACAATTAAGGAGTTCTTTTTTTTTATATTTTGGGTATTATTGAAAGATGCGTTGCTTATATATCTTTCTTCCTTGGCAACAATTCATTAAAACACTTTCACTTGCAGGATTTTGTTCCATAAAAATAATAACGATAACTTTGTGTGAGTGTGTTTCTTATGTATATTTACCAATTATTGTCCTATACTAAGAAGAGCATTAATACATACAGAACTCCAATAATCATTGATAGGAATATCCAGACTAAGACCAATAAAAGCAGCTAAAATCCTTACAATGTCTCATTTTTGTCACGACGAAACGTATACCTGCCTCGCCCCGTTTGTCACTTGATTAGTGTCGTGATGGCGACGAGAATTATCGTTGTGATATGTCAGAGGAAAGCGCAGTCGGTCGGTAACGCTCTGCTCTTATCATGCCGGTTATTCCGCGTGAAAATATTACACTTAGGTCGTCAGCACAGCTGATTCATAAAATACTGAGGTTGGCAGATCCTGACTTCAATTTCTATTCAGTTAAGTTGACGTCTTTGTTAGTTTGGTCAGTATAATGACAAGAGGAAAAAAAATAGCATATTGTATCAAATATTTTCTTCGTCAGTTTATTTAGCATTATTGACAGACAAGACAACAACATTATAATATTTGAACTATTTTCTCTGATATTATGAGTAAGATTATATGAAAAAAACTTGCAAAAATAAAATAATACAACTTACCGAAAAGCATTTATATGAATCAGTAAATTGATATGATAACATTTTCTAATTAGTTTCACTAATCATCTTCCTTACTGGATAAGTACATATTATTTTCATATATTAATTTCAATAATTATCTCTCTACTAGATACCCATTGTGACTTGTAAGTGAGGGGTGTGTACAAAGAATCATGAAGAATCTCATACTATGAAGAATAGGCAAAAAAATATTGAACAAATTTTATTATTGTTAAAAAGGATTTTTTTTTTCATCTGCCTAATCCCGAGATATTAGGTAATGTCCAAGCCTTGATTCCCATAAAAATTATATATTGCTTTCTATGATCAGCACGATGTCAAAATATTACAAAGGATTTAGTTGAGAAAAATTTGCCTTGCCTTGCAGATTTCTTCAGCAATAGATTTATTTTTCGTTTTTAATTTAAATCTAATCCTCGCAAAATTTTTCTAATAATGGCATTTCTTATTTTGTGTGTCTGTGATAGTTGGTCTTGTCCAAATATGAATATGAGTAGCTCCAAGTTACACTTAAATCTAATCTATCAATCGATGGTAAATTTAATAAGCTAAAACAGTGAAAATTCCAAGAGAGAGAGAGAGAGAGAGAGAGAGAGAGAGAGAGAGAGAGAGAGAGCGAGAGAGAGAGGAGAGAGAGAGGAGGGAGAGACAGACAGACAGACAGAGACAGAGAGAGAAGGAGAGACAGAGAGACAGAGAGAGAGAGAAGGAATGCAGTCCGTCAAAAGGAGATTCAGGGAGATTAATAAGGAATATTAACGGTTCTTCGAACGGTTAATTCGTTACTTCCTACCATTCTTACGGGAACAATTAAAAAAGGGAAACAGAAACAAGTTCTGATTCCCCTTCCCGTCTGAAGTCCAAGCTTCAACGAAGTGTAACTGGAACAATCTTTCGCCCCGAAGTTATTGGAGGTTTTGTCCAATTCCAGAAGTAAGGATAATTAATAATATTCGTTCGGCAGGACATTATTCCAAAGTGGCATTTCGACTGCATTAGACTTCATTTGCATTGCAGGTGTTGAACCGATTAATCAAACTTATATTAGAAATCTTATATCACTATTTTTCTTGTATATTACTTTTTTCGGGATAATATTTGTTTTATTTAAATATCTCTATTTTGATGACATAACTTGGAATGGATGCCCGCGTCAGAGCAAGGTTTGCCAACTTCTTTCTTAAAAATATATTCAGAACCGAGATAAGGCTCATATATATATATATATATATATATATATATATATATATATATATATGATATATATGATAGATAGATAGATAGATAGATAGATAGATAGATAGATAGATAGTAGATAGATAGATAGATAGATAGATAGATAGATAGATAGATAGATAGATAGATAGATAGATATATATATATATATATATATATATATATATATATATATATATATATATATATATATTATATATATATATATATATATAGAGTCTCCAGTCGGCGTAGATAATAATACTTCAGGGGGGTACCATGATACATTAGTAGATTGCCATAGTTTATTAAAGAACGTTTCGCACACAATTCTCGGTGCATCATCAGTCTGTGAACAATAAAAGTAAATACATTATAAAAAGGAATTCACAAAATTACAAGGTAATTAAAAATTAATGGTTAAAAAGAAAAGCAGAAGTTAAAAGTTAAAAAAATACGTTAAAACACTGTAAAAAGAGAGAGAGAGAACTGAGACACCAACCATCCAAGGCAAAAGACGAAGAAGGAATAGCAAAACCTGACGTCCCAAACAAAAAGTCAGTTATGCCAAATACAGAGGGGAAGCCGTGGTGTGATTCTTCAAAGAGGGAACTAGCCTTTTGATAAGTAATGACTCCAGAGTAGTTAGATGGGATCTGGGTCCTTTGTATATCCAATAATAGATGATCTGGGACCCAGATCATCTAACTACTCTGGAGTCATTACTTATCAAAAGGCTAGTTCCCTCTTTGAACAATCACACCACGGCTTCCCTCTGTATTTGGCATAACTGACTTTTTGTTTGGGACGTCAGGTTTTGCTATTCCTTCTTCGTCTTTTGCCTTGGATGGTTGGTGTCTTAGTTCTCTCTCTCTCTTTTTACAGTGTTTTAACGTATTTTTTTAACTTTTAACTTCTGCTTTTCTTTTTAAACCATTAATTTTTAATTACCTTGTAATTTTGTGAATTCCTTTTATAATGTATTTACTTTTATTGTTCACAGACTGATGATGCACCGAGAATTGTGTGCGAAACGTTTTTTAATAAACTATGGCAATCTACTAATGTATCATGGTACCCCCTGAAGGTAGTATTATATATATATATATATATATATATATATATATATATTAATATATATATAGATTATTATATATATATTATATATAATATATATATA
The DNA here is from genome assembly GCF_015104395.2 of Macrobrachium nipponense. Taxonomy (NCBI): domain Eukaryota; kingdom Metazoa; phylum Arthropoda; class Malacostraca; order Decapoda; family Palaemonidae; genus Macrobrachium; species Macrobrachium nipponense. The sequence continues at coordinate 207,197,488 of NC_087200.1, forward strand.
TATATAGATATATATATATATATATATACATATATTATATAGTATATATATATATAATATAATATATATACTATATATAGTATATTATATATATGATATATATATTATATATATATATATATATATATATATATATATAATATATATATATATATATTATATATATGGTATATATATATATTATATATATGGATTTGTCAATATAATCCCCTAAGAACATACATGTACAGCAGATTTTACACTGTTGTTAGTGTAACAGAATTCTTTAAATTTCCTCTTACTAAAGTTATTTGACTCCATCGAAAATCACATAAAGCTTTTCCTTTCCATGTAAAAATATATGATGAAATGCTAAAGGGATAAATGGTCTGCTTTTAATGACACGGGTGTGAATGGTATTGCTGCTAATTACTTATTTGGGATTATGGTACTTTCATGCTTCACAGTCATAAAAGAAGGAACTTCCCTGAATTTAAATTTCAATTTACGGAGTTGGACTTTACATATCCAGTTCTGTGAATTGAATTTATTGTATCTTCCCTTCTACTCAAGAAAAGGGGTTAGTAGACCAATCATAAATTTGATCTAATTAAGAAAATGTTTAGTGAAAAAGCAGAAACATTAAAGGAAGTTGGTAAAAAATATCATGAATTTTATCTAATTCAGAAAATCTTTGACATTAAAACTGAAACAATTATGCCAGCACTAATGGAATGATTTATTTACCATAATAACAGTCATACGCCAAGATTAACTATTTAATCGCGGCTTATATTCTAGCAATTACGTCCTCGTTTTTACCAACGAGATCCTGCAAATTAGTTAATTAATTTCCAATTAGAGAGAAATGAGATTAATATTAGCAATCGTCATTCAAAACTATTCTACCTTGCTTAATTGAAGCGTTAACCAGCACGGATAATTGGGATATTTAATATATTATATATATATATATATATATATATATATATATATATATATATATATATATATATATATATATATATATATATATATGTGTATATATATATATAAATAAATATATATATATATACATATATATATATATATATAGTATATATATATATATATATATATATATATATATATATATATATATTATATATATATATATATATATATATATTTATATAAATATATCAGTCACCAAGATAGCTTTTTTATGTCTGACCTTTGAAAACGAAATTTTAAATCAGTGTAATCTTAAATTTTTAAACCGTCTTTTTAT
>NC_087200.1:207206236-207226236 GCF_015104395.2 Macrobrachium nipponense
ATTATTTTCGTGTTAAGACGTACTAGGTACAGATGATTTACGAAACCTGTATATGTATATAATATATATATATATATATATATATCTATATATATATATATAATATATATATATATATATATATATATATATATATATATATATATTATATATATGTGTGTGTGTGTGTGTGTGTGTGTGTGTGTGTGTGAGAGAGAGAGAGAGAGCGAGAGAGAAAGAGAGAGAGAGAGAGAGAGTCTTTCAATCAATCAGCCATTTATCAGAGCAGAGCTGACACAAAATAGACTTATGTTTCAGGAACAAACTCCTGCCATTAATTTCGTTTCCCTGCGATGTCACCAAGGAGCTGTTCCGAGATGATTCCCTTCAATTCAGGCCGCCACCAGACTGAATATTCCTGAAGGCAGAGGCTTTGCAGCAGGAAGTTTCGTCAGCTTTAGACCCGAAAGCTTTTGAGAGCCATTTGGACGCCATTATTGGCTTCTGGGTCGTTTATCAGAGAGCAAATGTTCTTCAGGCTGACTTGATGCATCTGACCTGAGGGCGTGAGCGGAAGGAAGGAAGCCCTTATCGTATCGTTCTTATGTGAAATATATATATATATATATATATATATATATATATATATATATATATATATATATATATATATATATATATATATATATATCTATATATATATAAGTCTGATTTTCGTTTCAATCTGATAGAAAATGAATAAGTCCAGAGATTCGTTCCAATCTGACTGAAAATGAATAAGTCGGATGTTCGTTTACTCTAACAAAACTAAGAGTGCAAACAGTATTTCTGATTTCTGATTTTTTCTCTAAATGAGAACAAATCCGAGCGTATCTGCCCTTTTGTTTACTCTCTTTATCTCACCCTATATCTACATGGTAGAAAACCTCTCGCTCTCTCTCTCTCTCTCTTCTCTCTCTCTCTCTCTCTTCGTTAATAAAGATCAGAGACTCTCTCTCTTAATTTTCCCTTCTCTCTCACTCTGTATCCTGATGGAAAAACCAATGCTTATCTCTCTCTCTCTCTCTCTCTCTCTCTCTCTCTCTCGATTAATAAAGATCCGAACCTCACCCTTTCACTTCTCCCTTTTTGCTCACCCTCTAATGAAAAAATCATAGCCATTTCCTCTCTCTCTCTCTCTCTCTCTCTCTCTCTCTCTCTCTCTCTCTCTCACTCTCTCTCTCTCCATGAGAAAAAATAAAAGATCCGAGCCTTCTTTCTCTCTTTCTAGTTGCCATATCCCCCTGAAACGTAAAAAAGTTTCTTAATGAGAGTCAGGTGTTCCTCCATTTTCCTTCCTACCGTTTTTCTTTGCCTAACAAACATAATCAACAACTTTCCTCTCTTACACAATGTTTTTGCGATTTTCTTTTGTTTTTAGTTTATTGTTTTGCCCCGTAGCTGGGTACAACCGATCCACTAATTAATTTTACTGTTTCCCTTTTCCTCCTTTTGCATTGCCTGTGAAATTACAAACGTGCATTCATTTGCGGACGAGAAACAGTAATCATATGTATGCACGTATGCTTATCTCTCTCTCTCTCTCTCATTGCAATAATTGGTTACCAGTACATTTTCCAATAGGGGTGAGCGTTCCCTGTTTTGATATTGAAAAAAAATTCAGTAATGCAAATTAAGCCTTCAATGTGTCATATGTTAATTGGTATATTAATAAATACTTTACAATAGCAATGATTTAGGATATTACTGTGATACCATTGAATCGAGTTCAGTTACCTGTATTGATTATGCAAAGGAACAATTGGTATTTTGAAACGATATAGCCTAGTTTTCATAGTGGTGCATAACTTCAGTATGAAGAATTAGTAAACTATTGAAATGTCTTTATATTTTTGTTCAATTGTTACAAGTCAACAATCCCAAAATATTCAAGTTCTTTGACAAAGTAAAAAGGAATTCTATATTATTTTCTAAATATCATACACTTGTCCTTTGAGATTTCAGTTGCATTAGTGGCAATATTTTTGCTCATTTCTCTCTATTGTTTCGAGAAAGAGAGAGAGAGAGAGAGAGAGAGAGAGAGAGAGAGAGAGAGAGAGAGAGAGAGAGAGAGAGAGAGAGAGAGAGAGACTATCTATGCTCATGTATCGATAAGTATGAATTTCTTTAGTTTATATATTTCTTTGGGCAGAAGCCAAACTCCATGAAAACAAACATCATACCTAGCACACATACAAGGCAAACTGCATTAAACTTTCGAATTAGAATGAATACAAAAAGGAAAATAATCCAAAGGTAATAAAGAACGAAAAGCGAACACTGATGAACTCCAAGTTTTATTCGGGGAAAGAAAAAATAAAACGAAATAGCCGTGGAAAAAAAAAATAAAGAGATTCAACGCTCCATGTAAATGGGGTGTATTTTTTCAGGATTTGATATTGCCACTGAGTTCCAGAGCTGGCGGTCTCTCTCTCTCTCTCTCTCTCTCTCTCTCTCTCGTGATCAGTACTCCATCAAAATATTTAAGTTGTTAGACTGAAATACTGAAATGTAATGAATTTATGAAATACCTATATGCAATAGATTGGTTTTCTGCTTTAACTAACTACATTGTGAGGGGTTATAAAATACCACCCGGATCCCCCCTCCCCCGACCCACACCCCCTCTCTCTCTCGTTGTTACCCAAATAACTAGACGGGTATGGTGGTGGCCTTTCTATCAAATTTCATGCGACAGGTTTGATTTTATGAAGTCTAGGAGTTGCCAAGCCAAGTACTGACGAACTAATTTTCGAAATTTTTTCGAAAACAGCTCCTTCTGGACAATTCCATTATGATTCACTTCAGGCAGGAATAGCACCCAGATTTCATCTTTAGGGTAACGACGAGAGAGAGAGAGAGAGTGAGAGAGAGAGAGAGAGAGAGAGAGAGAGAGAGAGAGAGACGTTAACGGACCCCCTTTGCAGAGCAGTGAAGTCATTTCTCGAAAGAACATGTGGCATAATAGCCCTGGAGGCTGGCTGATCCGAATACCAAGTGGCAGAGCGCAAATAGATAAAGACTTTCCCTTTCATTCCTTGAGTTCTTTTCAATGATCACACTTACGCACTCTTCTGCAACTCCTTGTATAGCCACTATTCAATTTTATTTTTATTCGTGAAGTTATTGGATAAGTATGAAAAATGCTTATATTTTTTTCAGGATAAAAGTTTATTTCAAATTAGTTCTTTCTATTTTTCTGCTTGATAACAGCTTGGGTCTGCATTTATTGAATGAATAAGTACAAAGCGAAGACAGGTATCAGGGCATTCAGCACAAAAGGAGGAATACCTCACAGGAAATCATTACTGCCCTTAATTACAGCACTCAAAAGTTTCTATGAGTAATTATAACTTATCATTGAATTCCCAGGCAGAAAAGTAAAGATCTATTAGGAGGAAATTATAGGGCTAAATTTGCTGGCCTAAATTTGCATTTCATTACGCTGTATTTATAGATATACATACATTACATATATAGTAGATACCGCTTCGGTCTAGACTTTAGTGCATAATTACTGTCAAATATATCTACGAGTCATTTGCAGTTATTGGGTCAGTATTATAATTGAGTTTAATTGTCATTAATCTAATGAAGGGGATATTTCCCTAAGTTATGTAGTTTATGGTAAAGATCTTCCTTTGTATTATAATTATTAGACTTAATTTATGTCTTAGTAAAATATTAGAGAAAACATATGGTTCTTATTATTTTATTGTTTGTTAAGCCAAGACCTCTTTTACTCTTGGTGAAGCCCTTCTCTTGAGATAAGATGAAATTATATTTCTTCTTCCATCTGATTCCTTTCCTTTCGTTTGAAAGACAAGATTCCAAATCTAGCAAAACCAAAAGCCCATTTGCCCTCACCAATGATGGAAGTGCCCTTGCAAGAAGCCAAATTGAAAATATGATGATGTTTCCTTTTCCTCTGCAAGCTGTGCAGACTATTCCGCAGCTTTTTTCTCCATCAAAGATCAGTTTACTTTATTATCCATCTTCTGTGATGAACTGGAAATAAGCTTAATCTACAAAAGGATTGAGCATGGAACAGAATTCATGGATTAACAGTCAACTACAATATCATCTGGAGAGTCAGTTTGAACTTCTTCAAAGGGAGGTTGATTTTTGGCATCACGAAGGCAGAGATTGACTTTGGCTCGTTTGAAATTCGAGAAAAAATCGAAGGAAATGAGATTCACTGAATTGGTAAGATATTTGAGTTCTCTCTCTCTCTCTCTCTCTCTCTCTCTCTCTCTCTCTCTCTCTCTCTGTGATTATGTGAATGAGAAAGTGCAAAGAAATTTCAAGTGGGAATGCAAACATCCCCAAGGATATCAGCATGCAATGAATTTTCCAAAGATTATTATTGATCTAACCAGCGTCCTACAACAGTTTTGAATACTTTTCTTGCATGATATTAATTAAAGACACTTAGAACACCTTCTCTGAATTTTAGATATATTTTTATGGTAAATTTAATAAAAACAATTTTCAAAATACCATTTACTTTGCATTTTTTCTTAGTGCTACTGCGGGGTTATCCCACAGCTTACCTTTATATCCTAACACATTCTTCGTTATTTTCTAGCTTTTTACAATTATTATTATTATTATGAAGGGCGAAATTCGAACAGGAAATACTTCCTGAATACTGAGGAGGCCGCAAGAATTTTCTCCCAAGACCTCGAGACATATTTTTCAATTTTTCAATAGCATTCAGAGAAAGGGGATATTCTTGACTCGTCTTGTGATTTGCATAGTTTTAGTATATTTGGTCTCTCTCTCTCTCTCTCTCTCTCTCTCTCTCTCTCTCGTAGTAGTAGTAGTAGCCATCTTGCTTGGTGAGACGTTCCCGCGTGAAGTCAGATTAATCAACAGATATCACAAGTTTAACATACGTCTGGAATTTGAGAAATATCTAGAAGTGTTCGTGAACTATCAGTGATAAGATTAGTGTGAAAATAGTAGGATAAAGCGTCTTCTAAGTTAGTTTATCAAGTGTAATACTGTAAATCAGAACAAGATGGCAGTAAGTTCCAACTTAATTTAGCTTGCTTGGCGGATTCGCAATACGATGAGGTAGCAGGAAGGGAACTGGCATTTCTCATCTATGAGATCAGCAACAGTCCTAACCAAAAAGATACAAAAGCATTCATAGATATATTAGAAGGATATAATCCTTCAAACTGGAACAAATCTAATGAAAACATCTTGAAAATAATTGAAGAAGTTCCAAATAAAATCCAAGTGGTCAAGAGACTCATAAAGAAAATATACATAAACCAACATATTCCGACAAAGAAAATGAATAAGGTGAACCTTGTGAATATCCTAATTGATGCATTAAAGAAAAAAGAATGCCAAAAGCATGCAACTGTTTTGTAATGGTTTGATCTATAGCATAGTCAATCCACAAAACCTAATCAGAAAATGTGCTGCATGCAACATTCCGACCCATCCACAGTGTGCTGAGGTAATGCAAGATATGAGAAAACATACAAGAATATTTTGTTCAACATGTCTATCATGGATAGACAATGTTATTAAATCAAGATTTGAATTGTACAAACTGAGTTTGAGGATGAAGAAGAAATAAGAATAGGAAGAAAATAAGAAAGAAGGAAAAAACAGGAAGAGAAGTAAACACAAATGAAATGAAACCCCAGGGGGGGGGAAAAAAAAATAAAAAAAATAAGGAAAACAAAGAACAAGGATAAAAGTAAGGATGCAGAGATACTCATTGATACTACATATGAGGCAATAAAGCAGCATACCTACGAAGAAATAAATTACGATATGACAACACAAAAGCAAATCCGAAGAGGCTCTACCCAGATCTACACAATGACGGGAAAGAGGAAAAAATAGGACAAAAAAAAAAAGACAAAATCTGCAACTTTTGAAAAGAGGGAATTGCAGATTTGGAGAAAGATGTTACTACAAACATCCTAAGGTATGTCACAACTATGAAATATATGGTAAATGTGCATACCTAGATGGCTATGGGGATGATTGCAGAGATCTGCATCCAAAAATATGCAAAAACCTAAAAGAAAGAAAAGGAGTAAGTTCGACAAAAAATGTAAATATATGCACCCTGTAGCCATGAATCATAATCAAATAAATAACCAACCAAGTAATAAAATCCAAAATAAGAAAGAAACAAATAAAGAGAGAAATAAGAATATCAGGTAAAAGAAAAAAGCAAGCCACCAACGAGATATGCAGAGGTGTCAGCAAAAAATTTCAAAGCATCAGCTCCAAAATTCTACTCAAGAGATAATAACTGTATTTATTATGCAAGAGGAAATTGCAGATTCAGACACAAAATGAATAATTATGATGAAGGAAGATCAAATATTATGGAAAAGTTGGATTTTATAATGTCAGAATTTCTGGAAATGAAAAAAAGAACAACATACCAGAACAGGAAAGAGACATGGGAAAATCCTTATTACTACCAATATTAAATGAAGGAGAAAACACGCAAACCATCATAGTGATGAATGCGCAGGGTTTAGTTACAAGTAACTCAAAAAGAAAAATAGAGTACTTAGAAAGAACTAACCCAAATTGAAAAGAAAATAGATATAATGAATATAAGTGAAACCTGGTATCCCAAGAGACTGGGAATGATGATCAAATAAAAGGTTCCAAACTTATAGATCAGATAGAAAAAATAGGAATCAAGGGGAACCGCAATATATGGGAAAGACAAAAGACAAGGAAAAATATATGAGAAATATAGTAACTCTGAATGTGAACTAATAGCGGTAGAATTTGAATCTGAAAAATTAATGAACATAGTAATATATAGACCTCCTAATACTAAAGAGTTTGACTTAATAATTGAAAATTGGATGATATATGTAGAAATCACAAGGAATGGCTATTCTCCTATCTGGAGACTTCAACTTTCCTTTCGTAGAATGGAAAGAACGAATAGGAGATTGTGGTTGTACTTATACATATAAAAAAGAGTAATAGTAGTGCAGAAGATAAGAGGCAATTCTAAAAAGCTATTAGATATGCTACTAGAATACAACATTCAACAAATAAATCACCTGCCAACAAGAAAGGAAAATACTTTAGACCTAGTATTTGTGAACGAGATGAATTATGTTAAAGAAATAATAGTTTATAATGCGAGTATTTCAGACCATAATGTCATAGAATTAACAGTTCATTCCAAAGCAAGTGAAAACAGAGATAAGCAAGAAATGAAAAAGTGGGAAGGATATGGAAAATACAACTTCTACAGCAAAAATATAAAATGGTCAGAAATAAATGAAGAATTAAACAAAGATTGGGATAAAATTTTCGTAAGTGATGACATAGGGTAAATACGGAGATATTATATAAAATATTAGAGAAAATAGTGGATAAATATAATACCGAAGAAGAAAAGTAAACATCATTCATGCATACCAAGAGACAGAAGGATCTTGTTCCAGAAAATCAGAAAGTGGAAAAAAGGTCTTGGAAAAGAAAAAAATGCATGGAAAGTTATAGAACTAAAAAGTAAGATAGAAAATGCAGAACAAAAGATTATACAATCAAAAGAAAATGAAAAACGGGACTTGGAAGAAAATACTCTATTAAATATCAAGCAAAACCCCAAACTATTATACTCATATGCGAAGAAGATGAATAAAAGAAGAATATAAATAGCCAGTCTGAGAATTGAAGGGAGATTAACGAATGGAAAAAAGGAAATTTGCAACATACTGGCAGAACGTATAAGAGAGAATTCACCGCTAGAATAGATAATGAAGATAATGATATAGAAGTAAGGGACGAAAATAGTGAATATTTAGCTGACATAGAAATTAATGAAGCTGATATTGTGCAGGCAATTAATGAAATTAAAAATGGAGCTGCTGCAGGGCCTGATAGAGTCCCTGCTATTTTGTTAAAGAAAGTAGTTGATTCTATCGCAAAGCCACTTGCAATATTATTAAGACAAAGTGTAGATACAGGCAAGATTTATAATGAGCACAAATTAGCATATACACACCCCTACTTTCAAAAGTCGATCAAGACTAGAGGCAAGTAATTATAGGCTGTGAGTCTAACATCACATATTATGAAAGTGTATGAAAGGGTAATGAAGAAAAATATTATGAAACATTTAATAAAAAATAATTTGTTTAATATAGGACAACATGGTTTCGTACCCGGAAAAAGTACACAAACCCAACTGTTAGTCCACCGTGAGAACATATTCAAAAATGTGAAAAGCGGAAATGAAACAGATGTGGTTTATCTAGACTTTGCAAAAGCTTTTGACAAGTAGACCATAATATATTAGCGAAGAAAATTAGAAAACACAATATCGTGGATAAAGTAGGAAGATGGTTAAGAGAATTTTTATTTTTACACAACAGAAAACAGATAGTTATTGCAAACGATGATAAATCGGATGAAACCAAGGTAATATCCGGTGTGCCGCAAGGTACGGTGTTAGCTGCAATACTGTTTGTTATTATGATTGAAGACATAGACAGTAATGTTAAGGATTCGGTGTAGTGAGAAGTTTTTCGCTGATGACACAAGAATAAGTAGAGAAATTACTTGTGATGAAGATAGGAACGCTCTACAAAGAGACCTTAACAAAGTATATGATTGGGCAGAGGTAAATAGATGGTATTTAACTCTGATAAATTTGAATCAATGAATTATGGAGACAGAGAAGGAAAGCTATATGGCATATAGGGACCTAATAACGAGACAATCAACACAAATAAGGAAGCAGTTAAAGACCTTGGTGTGATGATGAATAGGAACATGTTATGCAATGATCAAATGAGCAATTCTTTTGCAAAATGTAAAGGAAAATGGGAATGTTGTTACGGCACTTCAAAACAAGAAAAGCTGAACACATGATTATGCTTTATAAAACATATGTTCGTAGTCCACTTGAATATTGCAATATGATATGGTACCCACACTATCAAAAGGATATTGCACAAATAGAGAGTGTACAAAGGTACTTTACAGCTAGAATAGAAGAAGTTAAGGACCTTGACTACTGGGAAAGACTACAATCCTTAAACTGATATAGTCTAGAAAGGAGAAGAGAACGCTACATGATAATTCAGGCATGGAAACAGATAGAAGGAATAACAGAAAAATATCATGGAACTAAAAATATCAGAAAGAGCAAGCAGAGGTAGATTAATATTGCCCAAAACTATACCAGAAAAATAAGGAAAGCACACAGGACATTAATCCACTACGCACGCGCATCGATATTGCAGCGTCCCTATTCAATGCGTTGCCAGCTCATCTGAGGAATATATCCGAGTGAGCGTAGATGTTTAAGAATAAGCTCGACAAATATCTAAACTGCATCCCAGACCATCCAAGATTGGAAGATGCAAAATATACCGGAAGATGTACTAGCAACTCTCTGGTAGACATTAGAGGTGCCTCACACTGAGGGACCTGGGGCAACCCGAACGAACTGTAAGGTCTGTAAGGTAAGGTAAGGTCTCTCTCTCTCTCTCTCTTTATTTTCTTTCATTTTCCGTAGTATATCCTTGGTATGACGGGGTGTTGTTTCGCTTTATTGTTTGTGGCAATAGAAAATATATGCTTTGATCTCCCTGTCATTATGTGATTCAAATGGTCACATTACATTCTCTCTCTCTCTCTCTCTCTCTCTCTCTCTCTCTCTCTCTCTCTCATTGGCGTATATGCAAATACATAAAAAATATATTCTTACTAAAAAATTGCTCCATAAGACTTCGGACTAATGCAAATCACAACAACACTGTCACTGATTTAAAAATGAACAAATCCTTTGTTAAATTCCGGCATCTATTTGAGTACCACAAATTTTTTTCACTAATATATTAATATTTTTTCGGAAACGGCCCATTTTCACTTTTATATACATAGATTTTTCTGTTTTCCCAGTTAATATTTTCATTCGAGGATTGGTTCTGTATCCTTAAATTCCGGCATTTATTTGTGTTTCGAAAGAATTTTTTAACCCTATATTTTTTCAGTAAACTAGCCATTTAGATTTTTATCCACAGATATTTTTCAATTTTCCCACCTCATATTTTCATGCGGGACTTCGCTTCATAATTTTTCTGAAGCCAAACAAAGGAAACGTTTTATTTTTAATTCCTTTCCCAAAAATGAATTTTGCACCGACAACAGAAGAGATAATCTATATTTTAAAAACCAGAGGAAAATGATAGCAGGTTATTTTTAGAGACAACGTATCCCTGCGTTCATATTATCAATTAGAATAATTTGTCTATATTATAAAATATTTTGTATTTATTTACAAATGCCTACGGTTTTACATAGACACCCACTGCCATGGATATCTAAGTTTTGGCTTCAATAGATATTGTTTTAAATAAATATTTTAGGTATGAATAACTGTATTTGCTCAGTCCAAATATCTTACAAGATAATGATGGGACGTTCGAGCAAGCCCAGGGAGATGGTATCTATTCAATCATTTTTTTCTCATATAATTGAATAATACATAGGCCCGTGGATATGCTCATGTCTTGGTTTGCAATAAAATCAAAATTGAAAGACACAAAACTTTATTGTCTGCTTTTAGGGTGAAATAGAATACAGATAAGACATAGAAAGGTAGACAAATACGTGATACATAGTGATTAAGATAAAGGTAGCTTAACTCTAATTTTGCGAAATAAATTCAGGGAAAGGGAGAGGAAATATCATCTGTCGTAAATTAATTAGAATTAGTCTAGATTACGTATACAGTGCATTTAGCTCAAGTATAACAAAACAAAGCCTTCAGAGTTTTGGTAAACTCTTTTTTTTCTTCCCTCTCAGCTATTAATCGTTGTATATTCTTTCACCATTTTTCTCCCCACTTTCATTTTCACTTTCGTTCGCGACTACCTTGTGGCTGGGGACGCAATCACGACTCCAGAATATTTTATATTTTTATTTACTGAAAGCTTTGTAAACACGGAGTCTTTTTCTTTGGTTGAACAAGAGAAACTCACGCCACTGTCCAATCAGCCTCACCCTACCCCAAACCCCCTACCAACAACTATTCTCTCTCTCTCTCTCTCTCTCTCTCTCTCTCTCTCTCTCTCTCTCTCTCTCTCTCTCTCTCCTTGACATGCGATCATCATTTAACCAGTTGGCATGATGAGATTGCTAGCGAATGTTGAGTCTCTCTCTCTCTCTCTCTCTCATTCCGTTTCTAAGTTGTAACAGGACCAGCAGAATTTTGTCAGTGAAATACAAGTGCATGAATTTTTCTATATGCATACTAAAGTTATTTACAACAAATTGCATGGTCATACAAATCTTGCCAGAAACGGTAATGTCATGCGTATAATATTTTTAGAAAGTTCAAATATTTTTGACGTATGTGTCTGTGACGTTGATATCTTTCATTGAAGCCTGAAACTGTGACTTCCTGTGAAAATATGTTTCTTAGCAAAAACGAATGAAAAGATTACATAGTGAATTCTAGCTGCGTGACATTCTTTCTGCACTAGTTGGAAGGATCAGTTTAATCAAATGACGAACCTTCAAATCATCTAAGATGTAAAATTCTCCCACAATAAAATTTTCAGTTTAAATTATAGTCTTGTATAATAAAAAATCTCAGCTTAATATAAAAAGATTACAGGTTACCCTAATCCCATAAATTTTACGCCTTGTGCATTGTATTTACAAAGGTCTCAAGAACTCCAGAAATACTTATAACTTATGCCACTTGAAGTCTTCAGGCTGATGGTGGCCAGTCATGTATATCACTTTGGTAAACAGAGGTCCTTTTAAAAGTGATTTTTAGAAAAATGTTGCTATAAAATTATTGAAAAGGAATTTGTATAAAACGCGTTTGATCATTAAGTGAAAATGGAGGAAAGTAACTATATAAACTAAAAAGAAAGATATCTTTATTTATAATTTCAATATGAAATTCCAAACTTACTTCGTTAATTATTCGAGAACTTAATTTTTTTTTTCATTTTCGTAATAATACTGCCTTGGAATTAACACAGCGTTGTTTATAATCGAATCTAAGTCTATAACAATGGAAAAGTAAAAGATGGTAACATACCAGCAAACACAATCTGCCAACAAAACAGACAAACATTTTGCCTCGAACGAAAACTCTCAGAGAAAAATGAAGAGCAGGCGATGACAAAAAAGGGAAAGGGAGAGAGAGCGAAAAAAGACCAGACATTAGAGATAATGTGACGATATTTGTAACTACGTGTTCAGTACAGATGCTGCTCCCGAAAATGGTACCAGTAGTGGTGGAAACAGGTTTATTATTATTATTATTATTATTATTATTATTATTATTTTTTTTTTTTTTTGCATTTTTTTTTTTTAGCTATCACAGTCCTCCAATTCGACTGGGTGGTATTTATAGTGTGGGGTTCCGGGTTGCATCCTGCCTCCTTAGGAGTCCATCACTCTTCTTACTATGTTTGCCGTGGTTTCTAGGATCACACTCTTCTGCATGAGGCCCGGAGCTACTTCAGCCTCTAGTTTTTCTAGATTCCTTTTCAGGGATCTTGGGATCGTGCCTAGTGCTCCTATGATTATGGGTACGATTTCTACTGGCATATCCCATATCCTTCTTATTTCTATTTTCAGATCTTGATACTTATCCAAATTTTTCCCTCTCTTTCTCTTCAACTCTGGTGTCCCATGGTATTGCGACATCAATGAGTGATACTTTCTTCTTGACCTTGTCAATCAACGTCACGTCTGGTCTGTTTGCACGTATCACCCTATCCGTTCTGATACCATAGTCCCAGAGGATCTTTGCGTGATCGTTTTCTATCACTCCTTCAGGTTGGTGCTCGTACCACTTATTACTGCAAGGTAGCTGATGTTTCTTGCACAGGCTCCAGTGGAGGGCTTTTGCTACTGAATCATGCCTCTTTTTGTACTGGTTCTGTGCAAGTGCCGGGCATTCACTTGCTATGTGGTTTATGGTTTCACTTTTCGTATTGCACTTCCTACATATGGGAGAGATGTTATTTCCATCTATCGTACTTTGAACGTATCTGGTTCTTAGGGCCTGATCTTTTGCCGCTGTTATCATTCCTTCAGTTTCCTTCTTTAGCTCTCCCCTCTGTAGGCATTGCCAATTGTCATCGCTGGGCTAGTTCTTTAGTCTGTCTCATGTATTGTCCGTGCATTGGTTTGTTGTGCCAGTCCTCTGTTCTTTCTGTCTTTCTCCTGTCTCTGTATATTTCTGGATCTTCGTCTGCTTTTATTAGTCCTTCTTCCCATGCACTCTTTAGCCTCTCGTCTTCACTGGTTTTCAGATATTGCCCCAGTGCTCTGTTTTCGATGTCGACGCAGTCCTCTATACTGAGTAGTCCTCTCCCTCCTTCCTTTCGTGTTATGTATAGTCTGTCCGTATTTGCTCTTGGGTGTAGTGCTTTGTGTATTGTCATATGTTTCCTGATTTTCTGATCTATGCTGCGGAGTTCTGCCTTCGTCCACTCCACTGTTATTATTATTATTATTATTATTATTATTATTATTATTATTATTATTATTTATTATTATTATTATGCTACCGATGGAAACATTACCATATTTATCAATCGACGTGCGATGAATTATTTTTCACATAAGAAACTGATGTGAGGTACTTGTATTGAATACAGAATTAAGAAATGATTGACAGAAAAATAAAAGTAACCAACAAAAAGAAATTATCTCTCTCTCTCTCTCTCTCTCTCTCTCTCTCTCTCTCTCTCTCTCTCTCTCTCTCTCTCTCTCTCGTCTTCCTACATATATATGTGCATAATAAGAAAATTATTGTTGCTAAGAAAAACAAAGACAAAAATAAAACTAAGATCTTCACTCAATTATAACTTAGTACCGGATTCCCGGACTTGCTCACACAGAAGCAATATCCAGAAAGTTGGGAATAACAGAAACCGCCTAATTCCGGGAATCGAGTCCACATTCCATCTGGAATAATGACACTACGTGAGTTCTCAAGTCAATCCATTTAAATCGCTTTTGGTTATGGATTTTCATTTACGTTTACAATAGTGTCTTGGTTACTCAGCGTAAATTGGACAAGATCCAGTTTATGCAAATGAGGCTGCCATACCGCTCGAAAGGGATGGTCAGATTTCAGTGTCCTGGATTTGAGAATTGGAGGGGATTGCTAAACAAGATGAGTTTCAATTCTCTTACGCGGCTCAACTTTATTCCTTTCAATGGTGGTAATGTAATATCTATGAAAATTAAAGGAAAAAGATTGAAAATAATAAAAGTACGGCGTTCGGCGTTGCCTGTGCGACTGAGTACTTCTTTAAAGCACATGATTATGACTTCAAATATATATTATATATATATGTATATATATAGATATATATATATATATATATATATATCTAATATATATATATATATATATATATATATAATATATGTAAGATTCCTATGGAAAACAACACATTTTTCTATCCTTACCTCAACAACCCAAGCATCCTTTCTAACAACACTTGAGTCACTTTACATCAAACACCTATCACCTAATTTAAAAAGAATAAATTTTATTCCAGACTAATGATGTCCCAATGTCTTGTGGCATGAAACGTCTCCTAATAATTGATCATGTGAGCTGTTGTCATCCTGGAACCCTGTTGGAATATAATATATATATATATATATGTATATATATATATATATATATATATATATATATATATATATATATATATATATATATATATATATATATATATATATATATATATAGTTGGTGTGTGTGTGTGTGTGTTGTGTGTGTGTTATTATTATTAATGTTTGTGTGTGCATTTATGCATTACTCCACTAATCCATTTTATAGAAAATGCAAACTAGTATAATATATAGATTATTGTTAAAATAGTTTTGTTGATCAATGCCTATCATTTACTTTTTAAGGTTCATAGCCATTAGAAATAGTTTTTGTTTTCAGAAAAATATTAAATGGAAGAGAACTCAGAACACTTTATAAGTCTTTTTCGTAACTGTTCCAAACTTTAGTCAGAAATCATCGACAAAATTAGTCCGCTTTGATATAGAATGTAAATTTGCTCGAAAAAATTATTCGTTAACCACACGCTACTAAAACAACCAAGTACAGAGTTATATTCGGTCGTTGATTGAGCTACAATCTTCCCTGATGTGCAACGCAACTTTGGTCACGTCTTCTGGGAACAAGAACCTCATTTTAGCCTGATGTAATTCTCAGAATTTGATAATAAGCCTAATAAGAATAAATGAAGTGTGAAGTTATTGTCCTCGAACTTCATTGCCACTCGTTACCTGTCAGATTGGTAGCCGGCTAAACTTGCAAGCGATGTTGCTTGAGCGAAAAATTTCATCATGCTTGAGTCAGCCTATGGCTGTTTCGTATACTGACTGGAGGTTATATGATCATTTGCTCCAATTTACGGTATAAACAGTTTTTATCGTTATCTTCTTTTTTTTTATGGTGGAGGGGAGGGGGGCGCGGAGGCGGTATTCTTGTGACTAAGCAAGAAAATAGTTAAGAATGAATTCCATTATTGCTGAGTGTTCTTAAAAAGGCAATTATTCTCTTTCTGATCACAATTTGTATTGAGCGTTTATAAGAATATAATCATTCAACTTCTCGTAATAATTCCGTCGAAAGTTTTAAAAAGACAATTATTCCGTTTCTTATCATAATTTATATCTAGCGTATTCAAAAGACATTTAAATAAAATTACTAATCAGAACTTGTATCGACCGATTTAAAACAAAAATCATCCCATTTCTGAACATAAACTCTGAAGACCTGAGCGTTGTTGCAGGCTGATCAAGGAGCAAGAACACGTGCTGGCATAAGGCCAGCAGAGTGTACAATAACAAGTACCGTTCGTTTGTTAAGCGTTTCTTTACAAATTTCTTTAGTTTTTCTCCAATCTTATAAACTAAAAACATAATTTATTACATTACTAACTTTTATTAAACCTCTCCTCTGTAAAACACTGGAGCAATATTTTAAGTTAAATTAATATTTGAAATTTTTACCCAATAAATATAGTACTCCAATATATTTTCTCCATTTATCTTCCGTTCAGAAATACTACGTCATTCCAAGGTATCAGCTCTTGAATATTTTGGAATATACATAAATAACAAAATTAAGAATCGAGGCTTCACTCTGCACCAGACCGACGACGTGGCTTTTGGGATGACGAGTTTCTCTCGAAGCCTCAAAGGTAATTGGCTTCTGGGCTGGATCGGTTGTGGAGAGAGAGAGAGAGAGGAGAGAGAGAGAGAGAAGAGAGAGACGGGGGAAGAGACGAAGGGAGATAAATTGATTGAGGGAAGGAGGAGGCAAGAAGGAAGGGGGCGAGAGAGAGAGAGAGAGAGAGAGAGAGAGAGAGAGAGAGAGATAAAAAATTTCTAAGTATATTTTTTTGCTTTTTTGCCCTCATCAGCGTCCCTTATGCAACTGAAGCTCTTATGATATCCACGTTCAATAGTAGCTTCATCCTTTGAATAAATCTCAATTTCAAAATTATTTCATATTCAACAAAAATCAAAATTGTTTATGTAGAATAACTTCTAACACAGTTATCTTACGATTCTGTTGAAATTCCAACCTTATTATGACTTCAGTCCACAAACTTTTACTAACTGCATTCTGAGAATCTCTAATAATTTCACATTGTTTATTTATAAACTCCATCATTTAGACAGGACATCTGTTTTCTGAATCTGTCAGTGGAAGCTGTCGATGCCGGCCAGGAAGCCATCAAACATGCAGACCGGACACAGAGCCTGCCAGGGTCAAAGTTCGCTGTGAGAGCGAGAAATCATTCACGATTTTTTACGGCCCCGAGATTAGTCCGCGTAATCAGTAATGGTCGGCCTGGAATATTGGTTTTTGGAGAATATTATATATATATATATATATATATATATATATATATATATATATATATATATATATATATATATATATATATAGATAGATAGATAGTATATCAGATAGATATATATATATATATATATATATATATATATATATATATATATATATATATATATATATCTATATATATATATATATATATATATATATATATATATATATATATATATATATATATATATATATATATATATATATATATATATATATATATATATATATGACTGGTAAAAATATTCTGTAAAGGAGCCCATAAAAACACCAAAATGTAGAGAGAAAAGTACTATATTTCAGAGACTGCTGTCTCTCTCTTCAGGTATATGAATGAGAAAAGTTTACATGAAAAGGTGTATTTATACCAATAGATCCGTCCACAAGAAGCCAATTCAGGTCACCCCCGCTGATAATCTTCCTTTAATCTTCTTAAGCGTTGGATGAATGAAAACCTCGCCGATTACATCTGAAATCCATGCGCCTTTTGTAGATGTTTCAATACCTGCTTCTCTTTTTATTATGGCCGCTTCCATCATTTGACTCTTGTACCGGCAGTTGCTGCTATAAATTACATGTGACAAATTCTAGTTTATTGTATGGTTATGCTCATTTATATGGTTGAAAATAGCCGAGTTCTGTTGTCCATACCTAACTGACCGTTTGTGTTGTATTAATTTCTGGGGAAGTGATTTACCTGTAAATCCGATGTAAGATTGGTCACAGTCCTGGCATGGGATCTCATAGACCCCAGTGTCTTTGGGAGATGTCTTTTGTTGGACGTTAATCAGGGATTTGCCTAAGGTATTTGGGTAGGTAAATGCAAAAGGGTTGGATTTCCCAAGGGTGTGGGTTACTCTCTCAATCGTCTCCAGGTGAGGAATTTTTATTTTATTGTTGGGTGTGTCTCTGGTCTTGTCTTTAGGGGGTTGGTAGAAAATTACGTTTGCTTTGTGAATTGCTTTTTCAATTATATGGTCAGGATACTTTAAAGACAGAAATTGTTTGCGAATTAGTTCAAATTCTTTTTCCAGGAAATCTGGGGAACAAATTCGTAAGACTCTTAAGAATAGGTTGCTAGCTACACCTATCTTGATAGTAATGTCGTGATAGCTAAAGTAGTGAATATATGAAAGTGAGAACGTTGGTTTTCTGTATATGGTAAATTTGTATTCTGTCGTGTCTCTGATTATTAAAACATCAAGAAAAGGAATTTTTTGTCTGTTTCCCATTCAACTTTAAATTTGATGCTGGGCACTAATGCGTTTAATTTTGAGAGGAATTCATTAAAATTGCCCCACCTACTATCCCAAAATGTTAGGATATCATCCACGTATCTCATCCGCAGCATGTTTTTGGGTTTTATTGCATTTATTACTGTACTTTCAAAGTATTCCATGTACAGATTGCCTAAAACAGTTTACATAAAAGGTGGTATTTATACCAAGAGGGCCATCCACAGGCAAGCCAATTTAGGTCACCCCCGCTGATAATCTTCCTTTAATCTTCTTAAGTGTTGGTTGAATGAAAACCTTGTCGATCGTATCTGAAATCCATGCTCCTTTTGAGATGTTCATTACCTGCCTCTCTTTTATTAAGGCAGATTCCATCATTGACTCTTGTACCAGTAGTTGCTGCTATAAATTACCTGTGACAAATTCCAGTTTATTCTATGGTTATATTCATTTATATGGTTGAAAATCGCCGAGTTCTGTTGTCCATACCTAACTGACCGTTTGTGTTGTATTAATCTCTGGGAAAGTGATTTTCCTGTAAATCCGATGTAAGATTGGTCACAGACCTGGCATGGGATTTTGTATACCCGAGTCCTTGGGAGATGTCTTTTGTTGGACGTTAATCAGGGATTTGGCTAAGGTGTTTGGGTAAGTAAATACAAAAGGGTTAGATTTTCCGAGGGGGTGGGTTACTCTCTTAATCGTGTCCAGGTGGAGAATTTTTATTCTATTGTTGGGTGTATCTCTGGTCCTGTCTTTAGGGGGTCGGTAGAAAATTACATTTGCTTTGTGAATTGCTCTCTCAATTATATGGTAAGGATACTTTAAAGACGAAAGATGCTTGCGAATTAGTTCAAATTCTTTTTCCAGGAATTCTGGGGAACAAATTCGTAAGGCTCTTAAGAACAAGTTGCTAGCTACACCTATCTTGATAGCAATGTCGTGATAGCTAAAGTAGTGAATGTATGAAAGTGAGAACGTTGGTTTTCTGTATATGGTAAATTCGTATTCTGTCGTATCTGTGATTATTAAAACATCAAGAAAAGGAATTTTGTTGTCTGTCTCCCATTCAACTTTAAATTTGATGCTGGGATAATAGGTGGGGCAATTTTAATGAATTCCTCTCGAAATTCAACGCATTAGTGCCCAGCATCAAATTTAAATTTTGTCGCGGTTCCAAACACAACCTGGGTCAAACTCCTGATTAGGTATTCAGGAGAGAGGATGAAGCGGTGATGTGTTAAGCGTATTTTCCGAACGCCTCCGTCGATGTAAAGTTTCAACCTTTTTCCGTTTTCTGGACGAGAAGACTGAACGAATTAATGCTCGAGAATTCAAAGGCTTCTTCTTCTTCTTCTTCTCCTTCTTCTTCTTCTTCTTCTCCTTCTTCTTCTTCTTCTTTTAAAGTGCTTTTGTTTTCCTTTGAAAAATGAATAGAATCTTGTGATTTGGTGTCAAACAAATAAAAGGGAAAGTGGATATTTGTGTTGAATATCAATTTTTAAAGATAAAATATTATTTTTCTTCTTCTTCTTCAGAACTGTGTGTAATACAAGGTACGTCCACTGAAGCTTAGGTTAATTAGGCGAGAGAATAAAAAAAAATTGCTAATACCCTTGAACGATATACCATGAAAATAATATGAAATTACGTGTGAAATTAACTTCCTCATCTGTAACTCATAAATGCTATGAAAAGAAAAAAAATAATCAAAATTTTCTGTCAAAAACTTTGAGGGAAAATTTTGTTTGATGAGAGAGAGAGAGAGAGAGAGAGAGAGAGAGAGAGAGTTGTTTTTTAAGAGGGGA
>NC_087200.1:207231236-207241236 GCF_015104395.2 Macrobrachium nipponense
CAACAGGACTGTCGGACGATAAAGTATGAAAATAATGGTACATCTTCTCAGCTCATTCGATAGATAGTGTCTTTGTTGATGAATGTTTCCTTCACTCGAATCTCATTTCAGGAGTCAGGAGAAGGGAAGTGGAGGAGGAGGAGGAAGAGGAGGAGGAGAAGGACTAGGAGGAAGAGATAGGATGAGATGTAGGATAAAAGAGAGGAAGGATAAAGATGGGATAGAAAGAGATGAAAGAAAAGACGAATTCTACCGAAGATAAGATGAAATGGGGATTCACTCAGCTCCCTAGATCAAACGCCATTGGTTAGTGAGATAGCCAGACACACACACTAGATAGATAGATAGATAGATAGATAGATAGATAGATAGATAGATAGATAGACAGGCAAATAGAGATGAGTGTAAGCGCATTATGAAATAGGAGGGGAAATGCTTGAGAATAATAATGCATTCCGCCTTCGCTAGAACTTTCCAGGTTCCAGTGAAGGAGAGAGCAAAAGCTGATTCCACTCCGAACTTTCATGTAAAATGATTTATACTGCCATTATTCATGCAAGCAAATGACCACGTTGCATGTGAATGAGGTTCAACTACCTCATAATAATACTATTATATCAGAGGAAATAATTTTTTTCAAAGAAGGCACGACGATTGCACAGATAGATTTTATGACGCTTACAAAATAATTACGTGTTAGGAATTTGAAAAATTTTCTCATACATAATGATAATTCATTATCATACGTTTTAAAGTTTTATAGAAAAATAATTAACTTTTGCGGGATTGAGTGAATGTTTGCATATGTATACACCTATATTTTTTAATCATTATATCACGCAAGGAAACGCTGTGACATTTTAAATTGATTTGATAACTAATAACCAATAGAGGTACTTGATGCTCTGCTGGGGAGTTTTCTTTGTTCGCCTGCACTGTGTTTTCCCCTCCCCCCCCCCCCCCCCCCCCCCCCCCCCCCCCCCCCCCCCCCCCCCCCCCCCACCCCCCCCCCCCCCCCCCCCCCCCCCCCCCCCCCCCCCCCCAAACCACCCCGCCCCCCCCCCCCCGCCCCTATTTCTCTCTTATTGACGCGCTCTCGGTTTTTTTTTTTTTTTTTTTACATAATCTCTAACCATGGAGTAATCGAAACGATCAGGATTAGGGATTATATTTAATTTTCCTCTCTCTCTCTCTCTCTCTCTCTCTCTCTCTGTATCTTTACACAGTCTCCAGCACATAAATTAACCCCCCCCCACAAAAAAAAAAAAAAAAAAAAAAAAAAAAAAAATTCAAATGACTGCCTGCCGATGATGTCGAAGGAAATAACACTTTTATTTCATTGCTGAAGTGCTAGGGATGCCTCAGATACTTTATTCGTAAAATTTCCATATTGTGTGTGTGTATGTGTGTGTGTGTGTGTGTGTGTGTGTGAGTGTGTGTGCATTTCATTGAGGGGACTGTATCCACAGACGAACAATATACTGGTTTCGTCAAATAAGCTAAACTTCTCCAAGAATTCTTTGTCATCCGACTCGCGAGATTCCCCAACAGATGGCGGCAGATCTGAGCGAGAGAATTAAGTTCCTCACCTCCTTCTTGACGACGACAGCGTTATGGTCCATTCCCGAGGCCCTCGGGATTTGCCAGGGATTAGGCGGAAGTATAATTTCCCAACTCATGATGAGTCCTTTCTGACTCTTGCTTTCAAGGAAGGGAAAAGACGTTTCTCCCTTTTTGCTTGTTTTTTTCTTTAGACCTTTTTTCGTTTATATTGATTTTTTTTTATCAGAGTTTATTCATGTCAATATATAAGTGGTTTAAGATTAACCTTGAATTATTACTCCCCGTAGACATGTGGTGCGTCAGTGCTCCTCACGCCGTGCACTGTACGCAA
Source organism: Macrobrachium nipponense (assembly GCF_015104395.2). Lineage (NCBI taxonomy): Eukaryota > Metazoa > Arthropoda > Malacostraca > Decapoda > Palaemonidae > Macrobrachium > Macrobrachium nipponense. The sequence goes on from NC_087200.1 coordinate 207,233,131, forward strand.
TACTGAAGGAGGTTCTTGGCAGTGTCCCTTCGGTTATTAGCTGCAACCCTTTTCGTTCCTTTAAATGCACCATATTCTCTTTTTTTCCATTTTACTTTCCACCCTCTTCTAACAATTATTTCATAGTGCTACTGCTTTGATGTTTACCTCCTGTTACACCAATCACACCTGTGAACTCTCACTTTCTATACAGAATAAATAAATTTTTAATGTACTTGCCTACAGCGGCAGGAAGGATTCGTAAATATGGAATTTCAGTATTACCAAAATAAGAAAAATAAATACTTGGTACGCTTACAGTCCTCCGCTGCCTTGCCATAGTTATGATCGGCAAATTGTTGACTCCTCCTCATTTTGTTGTTTACGAGGAAACGTCGAGATCGGTGAATGCGTGAGAAGTCAGTACTAGCAGTCCAAGCAGTCTCAGCAGTGGAGGCAGTTCTGCCAGTCCGGTCAGTCCGGGCGGTCCTGTCAGAGCATTAGGGCAGTGAGCTATCCTGTAGGACCCACCACATACCCGTATTCCTTTGAGCCCGTCTTCCATCGTCAGTGTGAGCCTGTCCTCCTGTTATTAAGAATCAAGGGTCCCTCAAGAGGCATTTGTGTATTCCCTTGGTTCCATAATTTGGACAGCGTAATTGGTGGCCACCTGGATGTGCTCTGCCTCCTACGACTGATTTGTTCATCATCGTCTCGACTTTGACTCACCTTAGTGGATGATTTGTGGAGAAAAGTCACGTTCTCCTAAGCATTGACTTCAATCCCTTCTTGCTCGGATGGACTACGGTGAGTACCAAGTATTTTTTGGGGCAAATACTGAATGGTAATCATAGCGATCTCTTTGAGCCTTTGTCGCTGCCTATTAAAGTCCTTCCTACCTGTCATCGGTAGAGTACGGATATTAACGAATGTTTAATGGTTATAAAGGATTTCTCTTGTCCTTACAGTGGTTTCGCAACTCTACTGAAGATTGTTCATGGGTTTATTGTACATAGTGGTAAGCTACTATTTGTTATTTCTGGATTAAGTCAACATAAAAATTGTAAGAATCTCCTTTAATGCAAACTTACACGGATATTATATTATTTCAGGATAGGATTATCCAGCCTTGATATGGTTGTCATACTTGGTTTTTCTTGTCTTGACCTACTTACAGTAAGGTAACAGTTTTCATATTCCTATGTATAAGTGCTTCTTGCCATATTATTCTTACCTATATAATTTAACTTAATTCTTAGGCTTCACCACTAACGTGCAATTTTTGTATTTCCCATCCAGGTATGGAGGAGAAGCTGATTATTGAAGAGGAAGAGCCCTGTGTCATGCACTTGACACATTTGCAATAAATAATAAATTTAAACATTTCAAAGGTGTATGAATTGACTTCCCTTCAGTATTTTTAAGTACCTTATAAGGGGACTTCACAGTTTTTCAGCTCACCAGATGTTTACTTACCTGAACAAATGCACAGAAACTTTTCATTATTACTTTAAAAGAATTCTGTTCAATTTCACTGACACGTACCTTTCCTACTCAAAGAAGAGAGAGAGTAAACGCAGTTAACTCTTTCATATCCGCTTAGTTTTGAGCACTGTGTCCCAGATATCCGAGGTGTCTGGGAGCGCTCGAATACATTATTTTTTATGAGAAAGCCAATAAAATTCCCTAAATATCGACATATAAATCAATGGAAAACGAATAAGTCCAGCCGGTGAAAAAATTGATAGAAAAGAGGATAAGAAACAGAGTGCTCTGCCCGGCGCATAGTGAGAATTATTGCTAGAATTTTTTTTTTTTTTTTTTTTTTTTTTTTTTTTTTGAAGAGCATCATCTCTGTTATTTCTCATTGAAATTCCTTTGTAAATATACGAAAATGTAGAAGAAACGTTGAAGAATAAAGGGAAAATCACGAAAAATGGCTTTGGATACGGCAACAGTTTCATTTTGACGTTATGATTTGATCGAAACCAAACAAAAATTTTACCGTTGTCGACATTTATTGCTAGAATAATTTTTTTTTGAAGAGCCCTATCTCTGTTATTTTTCATAGAAATTACTTTGTAAATATACGAAAATGTAGAGGAAAAGTTGAAGAATAAAGGGAGAGTTGAGAAAAATGGCTTTGGGGTCACTGAGAGGGAAGTGTAGGTGCGATCAGCTGATTTCATTGTGAGAATTTTACTACGCCAGGGATTTGAGCATGCGCAGTACAGAAACTACTTTGCTGGCGTATTGATACCCGAGATACACGATCCAAGGTATGATCTAGCCTATGGAAATCGCTACTTTACTTCAATTTTAACCTAATGAAAAGGTCATGGATGTTTCTTGGTGTGTATATATATATATATATATATATATTATATATATATATATATATATATATATATATATATATATATATATATATATAGTATAATCATGCAATTCAGTATTTATCTATAAATATCTTTTAGTTAACTATAGAACTTTATTTTTGCTTTATTATGTAGACTCAAGGGACAAAATCGCATGTGTATTTTTCTTTTCTTTTTTTTCTTTTGAGGGAAAAATATTCAGTGAAGCGTCGATGGAGCGTTCAAAAGTTGGCAACAAAAAGTAACAGATAATGTTGCAAAGGCTGACGGAACACTGCGTGTCCCTGAAAAGGTCAAGTGTCATTCACCATAAGTTGAAATGACAGATTATGGAATATTTACCATCATTAGGTTTCTTTGGCTGGCTGTTGGTTGTGAAGCATTAGTCATCACACATTCACCAGTGTTAGAGTATTATGAATGGATGCTGCTGGCATAATAATAATAATAATAATAATAATAATAATAATAATAACTAATAATAATAATAATAATAGGTCGTCAATAGACTTAAGTCAAGTTAAGCAACATTGGGGCTGGTCAGTCGTTGGATGGGTGACCGCTCTCCTCGGCGTTGATTCCTTGGGAAAGGATCTTTACCATAATTTCCTCAGTCTACTCAGCTGTAAATGAGTACCATCCCTGATGGGGTAGGGTGGGTCCAGCTATGGGTTAAATAGCAAAACTCAGCAATGATGGAAAGAAATGATGAAATAAACGACAACGACGTAAATGGAACCTCTGGCAACAGAGGAGCTTTCGTCCGGCAACCAGGTATTCAACCCAATTGTAGGGGAAGACGGTCAGGTACTTGGAGGTCGTCATCCAGCAACTGATCAACACAACGACAGTAATGAAACAGCTGAGATTGGAGCTACAGAGGCAAAAAGGAAGAAATGGTGGACAAGAGAAGAAAATAAGGAAATATGGAGATGCTACATCAGAAGCAACCCGACGGAGAGAGGATATAGAAGAAGATTGGTCAACATCTGAAATGAGAGGAATAACACCCCCCAAACAGAGCAGAGGCTGGCAGACCAAGTAAGGAACATAAAGAAAAAGAACTGGCTCTCCCCAACAGAAAGAGAAGAACTGGAAAGGGAAATGTCACACGACAACGAATTACACGAAGACGAACTGAGAGACGATGCCACAGAAGACGACAGGGAGGATGAGGTATCAAACAACGACACACGAAGAAACACCGACGAAGTAACAGAGAGGACGGAATGGGTAGAAAAGATTAGACAATGGATGGAGCCAGATACAGAGAGAACAAAGATCCCCTCCATGAAAGCCTACAACACTAAGAAATTAAGGGAGAAAACAAGTGAGGTCAATGAAATAATGGGTCCTAATACACACCACCAGTATCACAGAAACAAATAACTTGACATATGCAGGAGCAAGATTAGTAGCAGAACTGATGGGGATTCGAACACCAACACCACCGTCACAACCAACCCAACAGAAACCAAAACAGCAACCTCCTTGGAAAAGGCGCCTGGAAAAGCAAATCATGGTGATGAGATCTGACTTGAGTAAACTGAAAGAGATGACAGAAAAAAGGCTAAGAAGCAAGAAAACAAGGGAGGACTCAACGAGAAATACAAAGTACAAGAGAGGGACTAAACAAAACACAATAGAAGATGTAAAAACATAGGAGGCTTAAGGTCCCAAAAGCAACACAAGACAAGATCCAACGGTACAATGAACAGGAATAAGGGATACCAACAGAACAAACTATTCGGAACCAACCAGAAAAAGACTATACAGCCAACTAAGAGGGGAAGACAACCACCCAGAAATTCCTGAAGCCGAATCAAGTAAGAGACTCTGGGAAAACATATGGAGCAATCCGGTATCACACAACAAACATGCAACATGGCTCCAGGAAGTCAAGGAAGAAGAAACAGGGAGAATAAAACAAAGATTCATAGACATCACGACAGACACAGTCAGACACCAACTAAAGAAAATGCCAAACTGGAAAGTCCCAGGTCCCGATGAAGTCCATGGATACTGGCTCAAAAACTTCAAGGCCCTATCACCCACGAATAGCAGAAACAACTCCAGCATTGTATCTCAAATCACCAAGCACCCAATGGATGACCACAGGAAGAACATCCTTAGTACAAAAAGACAAGAGTAAGGGAAATATAGCCAGTAACTACAGGCCTATCACCTGCCTACCAATAATGTGGAAGTTACTAACAGGTATCAATCAGTGAAAGGCTATACAACTACCTAGAGGAGACAAACACCATCCCCCACCAACAGAAAGGCTGCAGAAGGAAGTGTAGGGGCACAAAAGACCAGCTCCTGATAGACAAAATGGTAATGAAGAACAGTAGGAGAAGGAAAAAAAAAAACCAACCTAAGCATGGCATGGATAGACTATAAGAAAGCCTTCGACATGATACCACACACATGGCTAATAGAATGCCTGAAAATATATGGGGCAGAGGAAAATACCATCAGCTTCCTCAAAAAATACAATGCGCAACTGGAATACCAATACTTACAAGCTCTGGAAAAAGACTAGCCAGAGGTTAATATCAGGAGAGGGATCTTCCAGGGCGACTCACTGTCCCCACTACTCTTCGTAGTAGCCATGATTCCCATGACAAAAGTACTACAGAAGATGGATGCCGGGTACCAACTCAAGAAAAGAGGCAACAAAATCAACCATCTGATGTTCATGGATGACATGAAGCTGTATGGTAAGAGCCTCAAGGAAATAGATACCCTAATCCAGACTGTAAGGATTGTATCTGGGAGACATCAGGATGGAGTTTGGAATAGAAAAATGCGCCTTAGTCAACATACAAAAAAGGCAAAGTAACGAGAACTGAAGGGATAAAGCTACCAGATGGGAGCAACATCAAACACATAGATGAGACAGGATACAAATACCTGGGAATAATGGAAGGAGGAGATATAAAACACCAAGAGATGAAGGACACGATCAGGAAAGAATATATGCAGAGACTCAAGGCGATACTCAAGTCAAAACGCCAACCAAACGCCGGAAAAAAAATTGATGATAAAAGCCATAAACACTGGGCAGTGCCAGTAATCAGATAAGCGCAGGAATAGTGGATGGACGAAGGCAGAACTCCGCAGCATAGATCAGAAAACCAGGAAACAAATGGACAATACACAAAGCACTACACCCAAGAGCAAATACGGACAGACTATACATAACACGAAAGGAGGCAGGGAGAGAGGACTACTAAGTATAGAGGACTGCGTCAACATCGAAAACAGAGCACTGGGGCAATATCTGAAAACCACGTGAAGACGAGGTGGCAAGAGTGCATGGGAAGAAGGACTAATAAAAGTAGACGAAGACCCAGAAATATACAGAGACAGGAGAAAGACAGAAAGAACAGAGGACTGGCACAACAAACCAATGCACGGACAATACATGAGACAGACTAAAGAACTAGCCAGCGATGACAATTGGCAATGGCTACAGAGGGGAGAGCTAAAGAAGGAAACTGAAGGAATGATAACAGCGGCACAAGATCAGGCCCTAAGAACCAGATATGTTCAAAGTATGATAGACGAAATAACATCTCTCCCATATGTAGGAAGTGCAATACGAAAAATGAAACCATAAACCACATAGCAAGTGAATGCCCGGCACTTGCACAGAACCAGTACAAAAAGAGGCATGATTCAGTAGCAAAAGCCCTCCACTGGAGCCTGTGCAAGAAACATCAGCTGCCTTGCAGTAATAAGTGGTACGAGCACCAACCTGAGGGAGTGATAGAAAACGATCAGGCAAAGATCCTCTGGGACTATGGTATCAGAACGGATAGGGTGATACGTGCAAACAGACCAGACGTGACGTTGATTGACAAAAAGTCAAGAAGAAAGTATCACTCATTGATGTCGCAATACCATGGGACACCAGAGTTGAAGAGAAAGAGAGGGAAAAATGGATAAGTATCAAGATCTGAAAATAGAAATAAGAAGGTAATTGGGATATGCCAGTGGAAATCGTACCCATAATCATAGGAGCACTAGGCACGATCCCAGATCCCTGAAAAGGAATCTGGAAAAACTAGAGGCTGAAGTAGCTCCGGCCTCATGCAGAAGAGTGTGATCCTAGAAACGCACACATAGTAAGAAAAGTGATGGACTCCTAAGGAGGCAGGATGCAACCCGGACCCCCACACTATAAATACCACCCGGTCGAATTGGAGGACTGTGATAGAGCAAAAAAAAAAAAAAAAAAAAAAAAAAAAAAAAAATAAAAAAAAAAAAAAAAAAAAAAAAAATAAAAAAAAAAAAATAATAATAATAATAGCTAGCTAGCCAGCTAGATAGTGTCATTGTCCATAAGCTGAAGGAACAAATGAAATTTATACCATATCCATCAATATTTATTTATTTTGGAAGGGAGTTTGTTACAAAGCAATAATAATAATAATAGCTAGATAGTTATAGTCACAAGACTCATACCTCTGCCAACTTACAGGATACTCTTAGTAGTCACTCCGTCGTCCTTGTCTTAAGGTGCACTGGTTTTTCCCCGAATTCCTTCATATAATTGATACTCTATCGCGTATCGATAACTTCAAGTTAATTTATCCTCTGTGTTGCAATTACTGGTGTTACTAGTTCTTGTGAGAGAGAGAGAGAGATGGGAGAGAGAGACGAGAGAGAGATGAGAGAGAGAGAGAGAGAAACTTGTAAGGTTTTAGGACTGCAGTATTATATTGTGTAATTAAAGAAGTGTATATATCATGAAGCAGTGTAATGTATTGTCTTGTTCAAAGCTTGATAATATCGGTATATATTATTAGTTAATGTTCACAGTTCATCATCACTGTATTCATTTTCAATATGTTTACTGGTTATTATGTCACTTCTGGTTTATATTTCTTGCTATAACTTACGTTACTTAAGAAATTGGTATCTCTTTTGAGTTCAATTTTCCGTTTGAATGGCAGATGCTTAATATCACATGCATCCGCTTTCGTGTCATGTATCCAAAATTCAGCCAATGGATTTTATGCAGCGAATTTGTAATTTGTCTTTTTTCGTAAACTTTGGCAAGAAGTTGGAATCGGTATCCGAATTTGAACACGCTTTGAATTTCAGATAATCAACTCTGATTTAACCCGGTTCCAATTCCAATCATTCCTAATCTATCTAATTCGGATGTCATTCAAATTACACATTATATCATTTTGCGATGTTGGGGGGGGGGGGGGGGGGGGAAGCTTTCCATTATGGCAATCAAATGTTCTATGAAATGCTTTCAAATAAATGAACTCTACTCTCAGCAATGGAAGTTGTAGTATTAGTTAATGTACATTTATGAGACGTAGATTGAATTTGGTCAAATATATATTTTGGTGTTATGTGCTTCGAAAACAAATTAAACTGTATACGTTATTGATCAGACATTACCATTGGAATGTCAGTTAATATACGTAAATGGAAGCTAGCTTACATATAACAAAATCTTATCTAGTATTACGTGCTTCGAATGCAAATTCAGTTTATAAGTTATAAATAACATATTACCATTAATAATAGATATAAGGAATCAATGAAACTAAGCCCTTGAATTTGAAGACGTGATCACAGGAGTCTAAAGTAAAATTATCTTAATTAATTAAGCATTTTTACAAGAGCAATACCAATAAATTCAGTATAATTTAAATATCAGGAAAAAAATCCAGCATTCGACCTTTTTGTATTTTTTCTAATACAACAGAGAGAAGAGAGA
>NC_087200.1:207246236-207248736 GCF_015104395.2 Macrobrachium nipponense
GTTCGTCGTGGGACAGGTCCATTTTTTGATTGGTCACTGATTCCTTTCGCCCAAAATCCGACTTTTGTCAATAGACAATAGAGGCTATCATTTGGCCATTTTTATTTTTATTGACCTTATGTTTTATGGTGGCTTGTGATACTACGCATAGTCCTATTATATATATTATATATCTATATATAATAATATATATGTGTGTGTGTGTGTATATTATATATATATATATATATATATATATATATATATATATATATATATTATATATATATATATATATATAAATAATACATATAATATTTATTTATTTATTTATTTATTTATTTGTTTATTTATTTATTTAGTGAGAGAGAGAGAGAGAGAGAGAGAGAGAGATAGAGAGAGAGAGAGAGAGAGAGAGAGATATAGCTTATCTACTTTACACGTGATAATTTTATGCATGAAATACCAAGCCGCAAATACTACATTTATAATCAATTCACTTTACCTTAGGTATAACTGAAGCAAAGTTGGAATAATATATTTAGGTGATAATCCCCTTATCAGGATTCCAGCCATTTATTTTAATAATAAATCGCAGAACTTAGAAACCTGGTACACTTAAATATTTAGTTAATGTTTCAATGTGAGAACCGTGAAAAAAGTTTAGTTTCAGGGAATCAGAGCAAATAGACTTCATGTAAGGACAAAATTACAATAAAAGTAAAACCATAACAACATCATCAGTGATTTAGCGTAAAAGAACGAAAATGCTATTTTCATCCTAATCACTTATTAATCAATGTATGACCTCATCTTAAATAAAACCTCTTTCCACCAGGAAAAAAATCATTCATATAAGTGAACAATATTCTCATACCTAATCGTAAAGAATATTTCATCCAACTTCATTTCACAAATCATGCACAGTTCCTTATAACACAGGTCATCACCAAGCACGACCAAATTAAATGGGAAAGTTGCGAGTTTCATCTTTACGTTCCCTTAAAAGAAAGGACCACTTCACGAGTCTCCTTCATAGTCCTTTCCGGAATAGCCATGATTAGTGTGAGCAGAAGGGTAAGGGGAAAGTATTTGTAATTGACAGCTGTGTCACTGATAGTGGGGGAGGTATTAAATGTCTTTCCTATAGGAAAAGTGACGTAGAGAGAGAGAGAGAGTGAGAGAGAGAGAGAGATGTATGTGTATGTCACCGTTTGGAATCGTAGGCAGGTTATTTCCCAATAAAATATAGATAAAGCATGGAGTAAAACAGATTATTCTCAATACTTTCTTGGCATTTTTCATATCATTTCCTTCCCTTTTTCAATTCCTCATTTACCACGATGTCCCTCTAACACTCTTTATGAAATACACTAAGACAATTGGAGTAAAATTTCGTTGAAATATCGTCCATAGATATTTCATCAACACTAGGCACAGATTATCATGGCAAATATTGTTGAGTGGTGAAAGGTGGTTCGTGCGGTAATTCCTACATCAGGTAGAAAGATCAGAGGGGAAATTATAATAAAAAAAAAAAAAAAACAATAAAATTCTGTGTCCTTTACTGTTTAAGTATCACATAGTGTTTTCACCCTACTCATTATTACTGTCTAATTTTCTCTGTGCTCAAACATAACAACAGAATTATGATTATGTTTTATTGCATATGTTTGTAAATGAATTGCCTTAGTCACCATACTTGTATGCAAAAGTATTTGTGTTTTTGATATTTAATGTTTCAATGTTTGATATTTAACATCTGATAACTTTGGGAATATGGAGCCTTACAAATACCACTGCTTTTGATTAGGGCAGGAAATCACACAACTGACCAGCTGTGGTTCTGACATTTGCTTTTAAGAAAATGGCTGAATGTTGTTCATTACGGTTAATGCGTGTATCTCTCTCTCTCTCTCTCTCTCTCTCTCTCTCTCTCTCTCTCTCTCTCTCATTAGTTGCTTGACATTTATAGATTTATGTATGTATGCATGTATGTTGTATGTATGTATGTATGTATTACCATTATTAGTCTCGCATACGTACTACAACTACCCAAACCAAATGAGGCCTCAATCATTTCCTGGTATGTTAATAACTCCCTAGGAGTTATAAAGATGCATAAAGGGAACCTAAATATGAAGAGTGAGTTGTTATGTTTATCAATATTTTAGATGGATTCACCTCGTTAGCTCCAGTAAACACTTTTAGCTCAAGAGCAATTCAAATTGATGAAGAGAGAGAGAGAGAGAGAGAGAGAGAGAGAGAGAGAGAGAGAGAGAGAGAGAGAGAGAGAGAGAGGAAAAAAATAATAACTTGTAATCGGATCCTTTTGAGTAAAGGACATGTAATGAAGTACAAATGTAATTACTGAAGATGGAAAAACAGATTAAATAAACTAGATAAGTAAGTAAATAAAAAGGATTATAGGAAATAATGAACTTAAAACTGATACATTTTTGTTAGTAAACTTGAATTAGGAAAATATAGATTATCGTTAAAATGGTAAATATCATTAGAA
>NC_087200.1:207253736-207264036 GCF_015104395.2 Macrobrachium nipponense
GAAACCTGCAAGCAATTAAACAGTATAAAGACAGTAATAAGGAGTTTTTCACTTAGTCAACAAAGTGACTCTTCAAACGGTAAACCCTTTGATTAATATGAACAAATGCAGACGATGCTTTGGGAGCACGCAGAGGATTATTTAGGAGCGAGCAGGGCTGTGCAGCCCATTAGACATTAATATCCTTTTTATTTGCGAATCCTTTGAGCCACACAGGATAACCCCATCACCTATTTACGACCTACAAAGATACATTTCGAATTGTTCTTTTTTTTAATCACAGCAACTATCGAGAACAAAAGGAGTGGAAATACTACAGTTTCTCTCTCTCTCTCTCTCTCTCTCTCTCTCTCAGGGTCTCGTACCTTAATTGCACCACATACCTGGGCGACTTGTGTTCGAGCCCTAAGCATGAGCTACAGCTGAAATATGCATCTAATTGTTAGTCGAATGTTATGGGACACAACTTGGCTGGACAGAGAGAGAGATGAGAGAGAGGATGGCGAGAGAGAGAGAGAGAGAGAGAGAGAGAGAGAGAGGACGCTCTTCCAATTTTACCGGACCCTTTCATAGTCAAGGTTCCGGCCTCACATCAAAGGCTTCCGGGTCGAAGTGGGGGATTCTTCTTCATATGGCAGAGGAAGAGGAGAAGGACATCTGTGTTTCGAGAGTGGAATTCCATAGAATGTTTCCATGAGTGAACAGGAAACCACAGGTATGGGAATTTTCTTATTTTTCTTTACGACTTAGAAGATACGTGTTTCTTCCTTCTTATGTTTTTTCATTAATTATCCGCAATCATGAGAGAAATATCTCTAATGATTCTAATTAATTTAAAAAAATGTTTTTGAATGTATATGTAAAGAAAATATTAGACTCAGATAAATCAAAAACATATTTATATATACTCGCTTACACTGACATAAAACATATCCATTAATTGCTTGAATTTATATAAATTCTCTCTCTCTCTCTCTCTCTCTCTCTCTCTCTCTCTCTCTCTCTCTCTCTCTCTTAAATTTATACGATGGTTGACTGCTTGATTATTTGCCCCCCCAAAAAAAATGAATACGAGATCATCAAGTGTTTTCACTTCCATACAGAAAAAAAACTTTATGCTTTAATGAAAATCAAATAACATAGTTTTCTTTTCGTCACAACTCTTAAATATTTTGTTGTTCTAACTAACCTTGTTAAATAACGACTATGAGCCCTCAAACTTTACTTTATATAACCTTTTTCTTATATTCTTAAAAAAAGTATCTATCAAAATCTTTTTGCACAATATATGTATAATAGTAAGATGCCAGATGATGACTAAGAATCGAATCAAACCAGCATATATCCTTCTATTCCAGGTAACTGAATTAATTGATATTTTGTTATATAGAGACTATGTTTTCAATCTTGTTGAAATGGAAATCCTATTTTTCCTGTTGGACGGAGTTTTTGCTGATGAGTAGCAATCAGTTAAAACGAGTCTCTTTGACAGATTATGAAAGATACATTGATTGTTTTGTGAAAAGAAAAAAAAATTAAAATTAGAGTAAAAGGTTTAATGGTATTCACCCTCTTCTGAAATTGAAATGCTTTTACTGAAGTTTACCATTATACAAATTAAAACAGCAGATTTCATAATTAGACATAAGAGCAATTGGTACCTTTTCTCAGTTATTCGCTTCGTATAATAATTATTTTGATCAATGATTTAATTTTGAATACAGAATGTTTTAATAATTATTTAATAAAATGAACATTACTTGGATTGTTGATAAAACAATACTGACTGATATTGAGCATGCATGAAAAATATGTCTGTATTTTAATAAAGCACAGGATGTACGGTATATAATAACATAAATGAATACCAGCTATACCAGCATCAACACCAGCTGTAAACCAAAGACGACCCAGGCCTGGAATTGAACTACCCCTACATAATAATACCAGCACTGGTTACGACCCCTGCTTGACCTGGACCTGAGATCCTGCTTTAATAAAGTAAAAGAACACCTTCAGCTTTTTCCTAATTTTTAGAAATTCCCAATATGAATATTGGCCAGTTACTCAGATACATCGCTGAGCCAGAGAAGCGGAGGGTAAAAATAGAAAATAAAAATGATATATAAAATCAACTCCCATAATTTACCATTCTCTTAACAGTATTTGCTTAAAAGATTGTCTTTTACTGAAATAATAATAGTAATAGAACAAAATCATATATATATATATATATATATATATATATATATATATATATATATATATATATATATATATATATGCATGTATATGTATTTTAAGGAATAGTAAGATTTAAACAAAGGCGCTCTCTCAATGTTATTCATAAATAAATTATATATGAATTCACGTCACTGAATATTTTAATAATATCTATAGACATAAAATTTGCACTATAGAATAAACTGAGATGAATGCTATATAAGCAATAGATATGGTAAAATATTTGATGTATATTTTTCATTTATCTTTTGGTCTAAAGGAAACAAATTAGTTATGACAAAATGTGCTGAATATTTACAATTTTGACCCCATGTGCTAATATATTATGCTTTTGACAGTGGGTTATACATTCTATGAGAAGCGATATTGATATCTGCACCAAACATCTATGAACATCACACAAATCAATATATAGATATTTTTTTGAATATGAAAAAAAATTGACTTGAAGTTATCAAAGTGTTCTTTTAAAATTGAACGAAAAATAAAAATAATTGTTTTTATACGAAGCGAAATTGACATCCATACTTAGGACAACTCTGAACGTAACAAGCGCAAATATATAAAAATTAGTTTATATGTGAAAAGAGAAAATAAATAAGAAAAATATTACTTAAAGGAATCAACAATGGTTCCCAAATAACAAAAAAATATAAAAAATGAAGCCATAATTCATTTCTAATCATCCAATAAAAATCTAAGTAACGAAAAAGTCAAAGCAAAGTCAAGATAACTATTGTCACCTAAATCAAAAATCATTCCATACAAAATCCCCAAAGGCTACGCCAAAAAATCACAAAAGAAAGTGAGTATCTTGCACGAAACCCGTAACAGTCTCCTGGGAAGTCGAAAGAAGTGATTCCAAGCACCTGCTGGGCCATTGTTCTTTAAATTTCTCCTTTTCCTCCATTTTCGCGGCAGCAATGTGACGTTTTAACATCATTGAAAAAAATTCGTTAAAAGGATGTTGATCGTATCTTCTTATGCGGCGTGGTAGCAATGATTTGGGTAACACTTGTTCCGCCAGGCATTTATATATATATATATATATATATATAATATATATATATAGGATATATATATATATATATATATTATGATATATATATATATAGTATTATATATATATATATATATATGTATTATTATATCAGATATATATATATAATATATATAGATGATATATTGTCGGTATAGATATATATATATATAGATATATATATATAGAGATATATATACTATATATATATCTAGATATAATAGATATATATATATATAATGTATAGATATATATATATATAGAGATATAGATAGACTATATATATATATATATGATTATATATATATATATATATATAAGATATATCTATATATATATAGAGGGATGGTATATATATATAGATTAGATAGATATATATAGATATATATGATCGATATCTCTATATTAATACAATATTATATTAATGTAATCTCTATAATATATATATATATTATATATATATGTAATATATATATATAATTATACCATTATATCTTAATATATATATAGATCTCTATATTATATATATATATATATTATATAATTACTATATATATATTCTTATATATAATATTATTTATATGATATTCTACTCAATCTGTATGTATATATTATATAATTATATTGTTATATTATCTATATATATAATATATATATTATTATATATATTAGTATACTAATATATGTATATTATATATCTTATCTCTATATATATATATATATATATATATATATACATATATCTATATTATATTATATTAGTTATAATATATAATTCTATATATATATATAGATATATATATATATATATATAATATATCTTAATATATAATATATTAATGTATATTAATTTATACATATATAATATATTATTATATATATATATATAATATAATATAATCTATATCTATATATACTATATATATATATAAGATATATATATATAATATATTTATATCTATATATATATATATATAGGATATAATATCTATCTATATATATATATATATATATATATATATACATAGATTCTATATATATAGATAGATATATATAGTAAATATTATTATATATATATATATCATAAGAGATATTATTATATATATATTATATATAATATATATATATATTTATACATATATATATATATTATATATTAATATATATATATATATATAGTATATCTATATGTATATAGATATTGTTTATTATATATAATATATTATATATATATATATATATATATATATATAATATTATATATGTATCTTAGTATATTATATCTCTATATTATATATAGCCATATATATATATATTAGATATATATATATTATGTATAATTTATATTATATAATATATATATATATATATATATATATATACATATATATATATAATATATATATTATATATATAGATATATATATATATCTAATATATTATAATATATAGATATCTATTATATATTCTATATTATTATATAGTATATATATATATATATATATATATATTTATAAATATATTATCCATATATCTATATGTTATACATACATATCTATATATAATATATATTATAGAATATTATATATATTATATATATTATAATTTATATATTAAATATATCATATATAATATATATTTATACCTATATATCTATATATATATTAGATATATATATATATATCATTATATTTATATTAATTATATATTTATATATATATATATAATATCTACTATATATATATATATCATATATATATATATATATTATTATATAATATATATCTATCTATATCTACTATATAATATAATATATATCTAGAGATCTATATATATATCTATATATATATATATAATATATATAATATATATATTAATTATATATCATATTATATACATAGATATATAATCTATATAATAATATATATATATATTATAATAGTAATATATATATATATTATTATTTATCTATATAAATTAATAATAATATATATATATATATGCAGAAGCCAGGTACTATGTCGTACCTCTAAGTAAATGGCGATACAATCCACAATGAAGTAAAATCCTCTTGTTGTTTAAATTATATATTTTAGTGAACAAGACCACAGCTGATGGTCGAAAGCTTTAATCCTGTATAAGGAATATATATTTTAAACTACAAGATAATTTTACTTTCTTGTGGGTTGCATCCCCACATATATATATATATATATATATATATATATATATATATATATATATATATATATATATATATATATATATATATATATACATATATAAAATATATTTTGCTTGCAATTGTATAGGGCCCTGAGACTGAAAGGTTTGCTGTCATCTAAACTAAGGAAAAAGAAACACATAATCCTCCAGATTTTCCAGAAATAAACGAGAATAAGTACCACTCTAACCTCCTATCTTCTAACCGAATATTTCATCTTGCAAAATCTTTAAATAGCGTGCCATTACTGAAGGTGTTAAATGCATAAATGTCATGGCCTCTGGCAGAAAAGAATATCGTGATCTTTATCAAGAATTCCTTCGTTGTAGAGTTGAAATGTTATTCTAAATAAAGAATTATGACCCAGGAATGACACATGTCACCTGATTCAAAGACAAACCGAATGGCTTTCAAAGCTAAGCTCAATTATTCTCTATTGTTCTGAGAGAAGATTTTTATTCTTTCTTTTTAAAAGGATGTTAATTTACCTCTAAGATCTTTTAGAAGATGTATTGCATTACTACCATAAAGGAATTCGCCTTGTATTTTAATCACTCACATTTTTACCCTTTATTTATTCAATTGTTGATTTATTTTTTCTCATCTGATAAGTGACCTCTTCTTTCTATATTTCCTGTGGCCTTTTTATGCTGCTCTCAAATGAACACTATATTCTTTGGAAGCCTGAATTTCTAAGTCAATGGCACCTGTGAGCTTCTTTCAAGGGAACAGGGCTCATTATCTGAATAATAATAATAATAATAATAGTAATAATAATAATAATAATAATAATAATAATAATAATAATAATAATAATAATAATAATAATAATAATAATAATAATAATAATAATAATACTCTACTTGTCTCCTCTGCCGATTATAGTTCATTTTTCCTATTGATTTAAGATTAGTTTACATAAATACATTTCTTTCCAGGAATTTTGTCTTAACAAGTAACAATATAGTCCAAACAAAATTTGTTTTTTAAGTTACAATAATATACAGTATAAAACTCAATACACACTCCTACTATCTAGTGTAGTAAAAAATATTTAAATAAATTAAAAGCAAATTTCTTCCAGCAAAGAAATCGTCCCTAAAACAAGAGAAAGCGAGAGAGAAATCTCAGGTACAATTCGAGGCTGAAATTGCTTTGGAAGCGAAAAAGACCTGGAATGTAATAACATAAGACACTGCAATTGGTTTCTTTGTCGACCTCTCTCTCTCTCTCTCTCTCTCTCTCTCTCTCTAACCCAAATTGAAAAGAAAATAGATATAATGAATATAAGTGAAACCTGGTATTCCCAAGAGACTGGGAATGATGATCAAATAAAAGGGTTTCAAACTTATAGATCAGATAGAAAAAATAGGAATCAAGGGGGAACCGCAATATATGGGAAAGACAAAAAACAAGGAAAAATATATGAGAAATATAGTAACTCAGAATGTGAACTAATAGCGGTAGAATTTGAATCTGAAAAATTAATGAACATAGTAATATATAGACCTCCTAATACTAAAGAGTTTGACTTAATAATAGAAAAATTGGATGATATATGTAGAAATCACAAGGACTGGACTATTCTCCTATCTGGAGACTTCAACTTTCCTTTCGTAGACTGGAAAGAACGAATAGGAGATTGTGGATGTACTTATACATATAAAAAAGAGAGTAATAGTAGTGCAGAAGATAAGAGGCAATTCGAAAAGCTATTAGATATGCTACTAGAATACAACATTCAACAAATAAATCACCTGCCAACAAGAAAGGAAAATACTTTAGACCTAGTATTTGTGAACGAGATGAATTATGTTAAAGAAATAATAGTTTATAATGCGAGTATTTCAGACCATAATGTCATAGAATTAACAGTCCATTCCAAAGCAAGTGAAAACAGAGATAAGCAAGAAATGAAAAAGTGGGAAGGATATGGAAAATACAACTTCTACAGTAAAAATATAAAAATGGTCAGAAAAATAAATGAAGAATTAAACAAAGATTGGGATAATATTTCGTAAGTGATGACATAAAGGTAAATACGGAGATATTATATAATATTAGAGAAAATAGTGGATAAATATATACCGAAGAAGAAAAGTAAACATCAGTCATGCATACCAAGAGACAGAAGGATCTTGTTCCAGAAAATCAGAAAGTGGAAAAAAGGTCTAGCAAAAAAAAAAAAAAAATGCATGGAAAGTTATAGAACTAAAAAGTAAGATAGAAAATGCAGAACAAAAGATTATACAATCAAAAGAAAATGAAAAACGGGACTTGGAAGAAAAAACCCTATTAAATATCAAGCAAAATCCCAAACTATTATACTCATATGCGAAGAAGATGAATAAAAGAAGAATAGAAATAGGCCCTCTAAGAATTGAAGGGAGATTAACGAATGAAAAAAAGGAAATTTGCAACATACTGGCAGAACGATATAGAGAATTCACCCCTAGAATAGATAATGAAGATAATGATATAGAAGTAAGGGATGAAAATAGTGAATATTTAGCTGACATAGATATTAATGAAGCTGATATTGTGCAGGCTATTAAAAGTGTTTTAAAAGATTCATAATTAAAATTACAATATATCTCAGGTGTAGGGAACAATTTGGTTAAAATAAAATCAATGGTCTCCCTCACAGGAACGTTAGTAAAGAGGGATTCTACATCTAAACTGACCATATACAAATCCTCTTTACTAACGTTCCTGTGAGGGAGACCATTGATCTTATTTTCAACCAAATTGTTTCCCTACACCTGACTTTTATATATTGTAATTTTAATTATGAATCTTTTAAAACACTTTTAGAATTAGCCGTGCTGGACACGGCCTTTGTTTTTAGTAACCAGCTTTTTAAACAGATCGATGGGATGGCGATGGGGTCTCCCCTCGGCCCCACCTTTGCCAACATTTTCATGTGTTCCCTGGAGGAGCAAGTAATGGAGGAGTGCCCCTTGTCCTTCTGTCCCTTATTTTACGCCAGGTATATAGACGACACATTCGTTCTATTGAAAAATGAATATGATGCTGACAGATTCCTAAACCTAGCCAACAACTTCCATAATAATATTAATTTTACTATTGAAAAAGAACAAGACGGTAAGTTGGCTTTCCTTGATGTTTTAGTTACTAAGGACAATGATCATTTTAACACGACCATTTTTAGGAAAAGTACATTCACCGGACTCGGCTCCAATTTTTATAGTTTTTGTTTCATTAATTTTAAAATTAATTCTGTGCATACCTTGGTACATCGGGCTCTATCTCTAACTTCTAATTGGCTCTCTTTTCATTCTGAAATTCTCTTCCTTAAGCACTACTTCCGTAACAACTGTTTTCCCTGCCCATCTAGTACTTAAGGTTATTAAGAAAGTTCTTGATAAAAAACCTTGCACCCTTAACAGCTAAATGTAACGTACCGAAACTTACTATATACGCAAGCTTTTGTTTTTTACCCACCAATCAAAACTTTGCCAAGCAGTGTGCTAAAATTATTGAAAATCATATTGGTGCTCTAAATATAAAATTAATTCCAAAAAATCCTAAAACTATTGGCTCTTTGTTTCCCTTCAAGGATCGGCTCTGTCCTTTGATGACGTCGGGCGTCGTATATGAGTACAAGTGCCCCGGATGTAGTTCCGGGAATTACGTTGGTTCGACTCGGCGTCTCCTCAAGGTCAGAGCCGATTCTCACATGGGCGTGAGTTATCGTACGGGCTGCAGATTGTCTAATCCCGAACTTTCCAATATAAGATCGCACGCTAGAAGTTGCAAGACATCGATCAAATATGACAACTTTAAAAAATTAATTGGCCAAGTCAAGGAACCTGGAGAACTGCTTCTCTTGGAAAGTCTGCTAATAAAGAGAATTGTACCTACGTTAAATTGCCAATCATCGGCTGTTCCCTTGTTCATAGCATAACTAGCTTGTTTGTTTATATTTGTCCGCCTTCTTTTTCTGTTCTTGTGTATTCTTTTAGTGCGTTTGTCTCTGTCATTTTGAGAGGTGCGCCTTGCTCTTCATTTTAAGTTCGTTTTTACCTTAATTTTTTCTTTTATTGAGTTTAGTTTTTTAAGGATCATTTTAAACTTTCTTGGTTTTTAATGTGTAAATGTATTTAAGTGTGATTCAGTATTTAAGTTTAACTTAGTTTCCATTTTAAGTTTTCTTATGCTTTGTATATGTTTCTTTTAATTATGTGCTCGGATTCCTTTTTATATAGATGTCCTGATGATGTGACCATGGGTCAAGAAACGCGTTGACAATAAATGTATCAAATGGATGTGTATATGTTCCTGCGCCCTTCCCCTGCCTACTATAGTACCCTTTGATGTGTGGATTATATATATATATATATATATATATATATATATATATATATATATATATATTATATATATATATATATATATATATATATATATATATATATATATATATATATATATATATATATATATATATATATATATATATATATATATATATATATATATATATAAATCTAGATATATATATATATATATATATATATATATATATATATATATATATATATATATATATATATATATATATATATATATATATATATATATATATATATATATATATCATATATATATATATATATATATATATATATATATATATATATATATATATATATATATATATATATATATATATATATATGGGGATACAATCCACAATGAAGTAAATTCCTCTTGTAGTTTAAAATATATATTACTTGTATAGGATTAAAGCTTTCGACCATCAACTGTGG
>NC_087200.1:207264536-207280551 GCF_015104395.2 Macrobrachium nipponense
TGTTCTCACGGTGGACTAACAGTTGGGTTTGTGTACTTTTTTTTCCGGGTACGAAACCGTGTTGTCCTATTAAAACAAATTATTTTTTATTAAATGTTTCATAATATTTTTCTTCATTACCCTTTCATACACTTTATAATATGTGATGTTAGACTCACAGGCCTATAATTACTTGCCTCTAGTCTTGATCCACTTTTGAAAGTAGGGGTGATATATGCTAATTTGTGCTCATCATGAATCTTGCCTGTATCTACACTTTGTCTTAATAATATTGCAAGTGGCTTTGCGATAGAATGAACTACTTTCTTTAACAAAATAGCAGGGACTCCATCCGGTCCTGCAGCAGCTCCATTTTTAATTTCATTAATTGCCTGCACAATATCAGCTTCATTAATTTCTATGTCAGCTAAATAAATTCACTATTTTCTTCCCTTACTTCATATCATTCCATCTTCATTATCTATTCTAGGGGTGAATTCTCTCTTATATCGTTCTGCCAGTATGTGCAAATTTTCCTTTTTTTCATTCGTTAATCTCCCTCAATTCTCAGAGGGCCTATTTCTATTCTTCTTTTATTCATCTTCTTCGCATATGAGTAATAATAGTTTGGGGTTTTGCTTGATATTTAATAGGTTTTTTCTTCCAAGTCCCGTTTTTCATTTTCTTTTGATTGTATAATCTTTTGTTCTGCATTTTCTATCTTACTTTTAGTTCTATAACTTTCCATGCATTTTTTTCTTTTGCAAGACCTTTTTTCCACTTTCTGATTTTCTGGAACAAGATCCTTCTGTCTCTTGGTATGCATGAATGATGTTTACTTTTCTTCTTCGGTATATATTTTTTCCACATTAGAGGCGCCTCACACTGAGGGACCTGGGGCAACCCAACCCGAACGTAAGGTCTGTAAGGTCTGTAAGGTAAGGTGGAAGATGAGAAGGGGGAGTGATTTATAGCATCAAAGACTACTGAGGAGTGATACAAACAGACAGAGAGGAAAACAGAATTAAGTGTAAATAATAACAGATTAAATGATAAAGACACCGAAACAGGAGAATAACTCATGACTGGGATTGAATATAAGATTTAGGATAACGTCCAAACGCTTGGACCTGTAATGAGGTCATTCGGTGCTGGAAGGGAAATTGAGAGTTAAAAGGTGTGATTGGTGTAACAGGAGGTAAACCTCAAAGCAGTAGCACTATGAAATAATTGTTAGAAGAGGGTGGAAAGTAAAATGATAAAAAAAAGAGAATATGGTACATTTAAAGGAACGAAAAGGGTTGCAGCTAATAACCGAAGGGACACTGCCAAGAACCTCCTTAAGTATTGTGCACCGCGTGAGGAGCACTGACGCACCATATGTCTACGGGGAGTAATAATTCAAGGTTATCTTAAACCACTTATATATTGACATGAATAAACTCTGATAAAAAAAATCAACGTAAACGAAAAAAGGTCTAAAGAAAAAACAAGCAAAAAGGGAGAAACGTCTTTTCCCTTCCTTGAAAGCAAGAGTCAGAAAGGACTCATCATGAGTTGGGAAATTATACTTCCGCCTAATCCCTGGCAAATCCCGAGGGCCTCGGGAATGGACCATAACGCTGCCGTCGTCAAGAAGAAAGTGAGGAACTTAATTCTCTCGCTCAGATCTGCCGCCATCTGTTGGGGAATCTCGCGAGTCGGATGACAAAGAATTCTTGGAGAAGTTTAGCTCACACACACACACACACACACACACACACACAATATGGAAATTTTACGAATAAAGTATCTGAGGCATCCCTAGCACTTCAGCAATGAAAGAAAAGTGTTATTTCCTTCGACATCATCAGCAGGCAGTCATTTGAATTTTTTTTTTTTTTTTTTGTGGGGGGGGGGTTTAATTTATGTGCTGGAGACTGTGTAAAGATACAGAGAGGGAGAGAGAGAGAGAGAGAGAGAGAGAGAGAGAGAGAGAGAGAGAGAGAGAGAGAGAGAGAAAGAGAGAGGAAAATTAATTATAATCCCTAATCCTGATCGTTTCGATTACTCCATTGTTAGAGATTAATGTAAAAAAAAAAAAACCGAGAGCGCGTCAATAAGAGAGAGAGAGGGGGGGGGGGGGGGGGATTAACACAGTGCAGGAAAGAAACTCCCAGGAAAGCATCAAGTACCTCTATTGGTTATTAGTTATCAAATCAATTTAAAATGTCACAGCGTTTCCTTGCGTGATATAATGATTAAAAAATATAGGTGTATACAGACGCAAACATTCACTCAATCCCGCAAAAGTTAATTATTTTTCTATAAAACTTTAAAACGTATGAAAATGAATTATCATTATGTATGAGAAAATTTTTCAAATTCCTAACACGTAATTATTTTGTAAGCGTCATAAAATCTATCTGTGCAATCGTCGTGCCTTCTTTGAAAAAATTATTTCCTCTGATATAATAGTATTATTATGAGGTAGTTGAACCTCATTCACATGCAACGTGGTCATTTGCTTGCATGAATAATGGCAGTATAAATCATTTTACATGAAAGTTCGGAGTGGAATCAGCTTTTGCTCTCTCCTTCACTGGAACCTGGAAAGTTCTAGCGAAGGCGGAATGCATTATTATTCTCAAGCATTTCCCCTCCTATTTCATAATGCGCTTACACTCATCTCTATTTGCCTGTCTATCTATCTTTCTATCTATCTATCTATCTATCTATCTAGTGTGTGTGTGTCTGGCTATCCCACTAACCAATGGCGTTTGATCTAAGGAGCTAAGTGAATCCCCATTTCATCTTATCTTCGGTAGAATTCGTATTTTCTTTCATCTCTTTCTATCCCATCTTTATCCTTCCTCTTTTTTATCCTACATCTCATCCTATCTCTTCCTCCTAGTCCTTCATCGCCTCCTCTTCCTCCTCCTCCTCCACTTCCCTTCTCCTGACTCCTGAAATGAGATTCGAGTGAAGGAAACATTCATCAACAAAGACACTATTTATCGAATGAGCTGAGAAGATGTACCATTATTTTCATACTTTATCGTCCGACAGTCCTGTTGAAGCTCCGGCATTGTCTAGGACCTTTGCGAGGGAAGAGGTCTGTTATTCATTTACAAAAAATTACCTCATGTGTCCTTTAGAGTTATGGTGTTTGCAGTTGTAAGTGTATCAGGATTTGTGTAGCTGTGGAAGAGTTGTTTTGCTATATCAGCTTGGAAGTTCTAAAAGGTTACAATTGCTTGACAATAAAATGCAGATAGCTCGCAGTAGAATTTTATTCAAGTTAAAAATTCATGCAAGCAAATTACCGCATTGATGTGAATGAGGTCCAACTACCTCATAATAATATTATTATGTCAGAGGAAACGATGATTTCAAACAAATAAAACTGCGCAAGAAGGTTCCTTGATCACGCAGAGATGAATTTTATAACGTTTCCTGAAGTATTACTTGATTAGGACTTGACAGATTTTCTTGTGCAATCTGGTAATTCATCTCTAGACATTGTCGAGTTTTATAAGTCTCTTTCAAATCTAAAACAGTTATTTCTCAAATCAGGTTAGAAGTTTGTACGGATTCAATTACTTTCTAAAATAATGCAATTAGTTTGTTGTAAAATTCTTTAAAATAAAAAAATTTAACACTATCAAGATTGTTTCTTAAATTAGCTGGGAAGGTCTCACGAAATCTAATTACTTAACAAAAAAGGGCAAGTAATCTATAGTGAAATTCTATGTAAGCAAATGGTGACAGCTAGGGACCGAAAAAACGCTAAAATCACTATCTATTAATGCCTACAGTGGACCGAGTGAGTTACACTGACGGCCCTATCCCATACTAAGGAGAATCATCATTTTTAATAATCATATTTATTCACCAAACATATAAGATAATTCATAAATTCCTCTGAGGCAATTTATTTCAATATTGTTTTTGATCGTCCTGAAGACCACACCGGGCATTCGGGGACGTATTAAGTCTTGTTATCACTGGTCTCCCCTCGTCCTCTTGTCAGACCAGTAATCTTTACAATTAAATCTAATTCTCTTTGTTTGTTCAAATATTACCCGGGTTCTTTGGCCAATAGCTTGAATGGTTTATAAAAGAGTCAGTTTATGTTCTCGTGATTTTGATTTAAAGAATTGTTATTCATATGTAACAATATCAATGCAGGATTATTCTTTTATTTACCATCCTCTTCTAATGGTATTTAAGCAATTGTAAATAGTTGTATATATATATATATATATATATATATATATATATATATATATTATATATATATATATATATATATATATATTCTATATATATATATATATATATATATATATATATATATATATATATATATATATATATATATATATATATATACTACATATATATATAATTATATATATAATAATAATATATATATATATAATATATAATATATGTAATATATATATATAGATATATTGTATATGTGTGTGTGTGTGTACGATGTGTTAGAAAAAAAAATAACAAAAGTTTTGCTACCTTTAATTAAGAAAGGAAGAAATACTGTTCCCAGTAGAAATATTTATTGACGTTTTGCATTCTATAACTGTTGTTGATCAGTGCATTTTGTTTATTGTAAAAATTCTGGAATATGAGTAACAAAAAACGATTAAACTGACGTATTTTTAACGATGTACATCATTCAATTGTTCTGCAAAGCTTTTGAAAAATATTTTCGGTCTAGCTGCCTGTTCCTATATAACCCACAACCCACCCCTACCACCCCATTATTAATTACTAACAATTTTTTTTGTCCGATGGGTAGTTATTCATGAAGTAAAAGTTTGATGAATATTGACGCAAGGTTTGTACAGACATTTACGAATAGGGAACAAATTAAAGCATTTTTTACCGTTGGACGTTTTGATATTAATTGATCTCATATAACATTATGATCAGCAGTTCACAATAATCATCACTTTTGTGCAAATTCTAGTCACTTGTTTATACTTGGAATATCGGCATCTCTTCCTGTTTCTGCGTCACTTGTTTTTCCTCCTTGTGAGGTGTTTAAGATTATTATATAGAATGCATCCTGGGAACAATTAATTCCTATAGGAATTGAAAAATTTTCCAATAGAATATAATTGATGATGAATATTCATCAATTAAAAGATTAATAATAATATAGGCATCAAAAAAAAAACTTAATTTTTTTCACCGTAAAAGAAGTGAGAGAGAGAGAGAGAGAGAGAGGAGATTGAGAAGAGAGGAGAGAGAGAGAGAGATAGAGAGACCGAGTGGGAGAGAGAGAGAGAGAGAGAGGTACTACATTTTCGTCAGCAAATTTTTAAGATTTTCATCATGGAGTCGATGATAAAGGTAGGAACCAATTGGCAAGATACAAAGCAAAAAAAATAAAAAAATAAAATAAATAAAAAAAGAAAAAAAAAAATCCAATCCATTTACTAAGAGGTTTCGGGAATATTCCGAACGAGAAAAAAAGTGAGAGTTAATTAGTGTCGCAAAGAGCGTTCCTCTTCTACTTTCGTGTGAGTTTTTTTTATGAATTAATAGTAGGTTTTTCCTTATATTCATCCTTTATATAAAACTTATACTTGTTTGCTTTTTTCTATTTGCTTTGTTGCGACCGAATTATTTTCTTTTTGATAAGACATGGATATTATTTTTGCAAGAACTTCCTATGTTCCTGATTTTTCAGTATCTTTTTTTAGGTTTCGTTGCTATGTATAGTTTGGTAATGTTTACTGTATTGTATATTCTTTATTACAATAACACTTTCAGAATTCAAGCAATGGTTCTGGTACCGACGTTGTTGCCATATTGCTTTTATTTTTCCTACTGTTTATTTTTTCCCCAACTTCTTTCCATTATCTATCTGTGTATTTACTTCCTCCTTCATATTTCATTTCCTTTTTATGTCTGTATATTAGTTTTGTTGTCACTTTTTGCGCAAATCAGCTTTCGTTGGAACAAACGGAATATTTTAAAAAAACATTCTACTAACTTTCAAAGTTGAAAATTTAACAATGCACATATGTACTATTTTCTATTTATATTTCATATCTCATTGTTATAAAGATTCAGTAAAATGGTCGTTATTGCACATTTATGTCTTCAAAACAAGGCTTTGCCAAAAACATTTTTAAAGGGGAAACTATTTCTCTTTTCACAATATTTTCCATGGAAATTTTTTATTTATCTTTATATTTCTGAGCAACGCATTTCACAAAAACCAATCATATGAGGGAGACTTTGGTGCTACTGTAAACAAAAGATAATTAATTTTATAATTACTTGGTAAAATGCAAATTTATGAAGTCTATTTTCGAATAACGTTCGACTAGCATCCATTTTGCTCAGGTCCCTTCCATATTTTTGGGTACCCATATTACTTTTCTTTTGCTTTCCTGTGGATAATTGGCCATTTTGAAACTTTGCAGTCTCTTCGGGCCATTGCTGCAACCACTTTCATTCCTTTTACCGTACCTCCTTTCATATTCACTTCCTTCGTCTTACTTTCCACCCTTTGTTTGAATAGAGCCAAGAGCGTCTTCATCTTGTCACGAGAATGCATGTGTGTGTGTATATGTATATATATATATATATATATATATATATATATATATATATATATATATATATATATATATATAAATATATACACTTAAAGTATAAATATCAGAAGTAATTCAAACTATTTTAATAACTGACCGTGCTCACGCTAAAAAAGATATAAGTTAAAATAATATAAATAAGATATAAACAGGGAACATTAATTAGTTGATATTCGAAGTAGATGACAGGACAGAAAAATAATTTAGATTTGTTAAGTAAATGAAGAGCTATCGTTACAACTCTTTTAGTTGTACCTTTTAATGGTTATTAAATATTTACTTCTTTATCCGTTAATCTAAAAATGGGAGATATTAGTGGACAAAGAGACTTGCTGATCTCAAACCGAAGAGACGAATTCAAGATAAAGATTTTTACATAAATGAGAGAATTAAATATGCATGGGAATATTCCCAGAGCTGAACTGAAGTTATTCTAGAGAACTTTATCGGATTTGACAGTGTATATAAGAACACGCTGCATTCCTAATTTTTTTTCTTTCCAAAATTTATTAAGTTTCAGTCAAAACATAGTTATTGAATATAATTGCTTCATTTTGAATTGTATGTCCACGAATAGCGAGAGAGAGAGAGAGAGAGAGAGAGAGGAGAGAGAGAGAGAGAGAGAGAGAGACGATATATTCAAGAACGAAAGACGAAGACGGAAGACAGAGACAACAGAGGAGATGAGGGTTGCCGGGGCGGGGGTTTGAGGGGGAAGTTGCTTTGAAGGAGATAACAGACAGAGGTGGGAAACGTCATATTTAGGAGAGAGAGAGAGAGAGAGGAGGAGAGAGAGAGAGAGAAGAGAGGAGATGGTAAAGGATATATATTGAAGAACGTGAGAGAGAGACAGAGATAGAGAGACAGACGGACAGACAGACAGAGACAGAGATAGAAAGACAGACGTAGATACAGAAAAACAGACAGACAGACAGGCAGACAGAGACAGAAAGAGAGGGGGTGTTGGGGGGAACGTTGCTTTGAAAAGAGAGACAGACAGATAAGTGGTAAACGTCATAATTAAGAGAGAGTGAGCGAGAGAGAGAGAGAGAGAGAGAGAGAGAGAGAGAGAGATAATAAAGCTTTTAATTTCCGTTAATTTCTGGGAATAAAAAATATACATTGCAAGTCTGTTGATGGTTACTCCCCCCCCTCTCTCTCTCTCTCTCTCTCTCTCTCTCTCTCTCTCTCTCTCTTCAGAATACCACACACGAGAGATGTAGTACCTCAACCTTTTTCTGCTCTTCAAGAATTTTTATAATTATCAT
Source organism: Macrobrachium nipponense (assembly GCF_015104395.2). NCBI lineage: Eukaryota > Metazoa > Arthropoda > Malacostraca > Decapoda > Palaemonidae > Macrobrachium > Macrobrachium nipponense. The sequence goes on from NC_087200.1 coordinate 207,272,401, forward strand.
CAAGAAAGACGGATAATGATGTTCGATTACACCCTCCCCTCTTTAAAAAATCCCCTCTTAAAAACACACTCTTCTCTCTCTCTCTCTCTCAATCTCTCTCTCTCTCTCATCAAACAAAATTTTCCCTCAAAGTTTTTGACAGAAAATTTTGATTATTTTTTTTCTTTTCATAGCATTTATGAGTTACAGATGAGGAAGTTAATTTCACACGTAATTTCATATTATTTTCGTGGTATATCGTTCAAGGGTATTAGCAATTTTTTTTATGCTCTAGCCTAATTAACCTAAGCTTCAGTGGACGTACCTTGTATTACACACAGTTCTGAAGAAGAAGAAGAAAAAGAAGATTTGATCCTTAAAAATTGATATTCAACACAAATATCCACTTTCCCTTTTATTTGTCTGACACCAAATCACAAGATTCTATTCATTTTTCAAAGGAAAGCAAAAGTACTTTAAAAGAAGAAGAAGAAGAAGAAGAAGAAGAAGAAGAAGAAGAAGAAGAAGAAGCCTTTGAATTCTCGAGCCTTAATTCGTTCAGTCTTCTCGTCCAGAAAACGGAAAAAGGTTGAAGCTTTACATCGACGGAGGCGTTCGGAAAATACGCTTAACACATCACCGCTTCTTCCTCTCTCCTGAATACCTAATCAGGAGTTTGACCCAGGTTGTGTTTGGAACCGCGACAAACCGTTTTATTTTTATGATTTTTTCCATTACTGAAACCAGACGACTGAAGTTTGGTAGACATCAGATTCGGGGAGAACAGTTTTGGATTTAAGGTGTTTTTTTCTCTTGACACGTTTGTGTGTGTTTGTTTGTTTGTTTGTTTTTTCTTCTTCTTTGTGCATTGTTGTTTTCGTGTATGTGAAAAAACATATATTAATTTGACGTTTATGTGATAGATAATTCCTTTGTGTATCACCCACTGTTTTTCTACCTGAATTTAGTAATTAAATAACCATAATGATTCAAAGGTAAACGATGATCGAAAAATATACTTTGTCTTGTACTTAAGCTGTTAGGAATCACAGCAACATTACCTCATTAAATATTATATCATAGCTAGATCAGATGTGCTATGAATCATTTATGATCTTATTAGTGTGTTACATTGCTTTCTGATGAATAAACTTAGACTATTATCAAGTTTATTTATTGAGAGGATGAAACCGTAACCGAATGCCAACTTGTTCATAAGCAGCAACTGTTTGATCTTTTCATGTCTAATCATTATAGAAAGATTATTTACCTCTCTCATATTTTTCAGTTAGGGAGTTAATTAAAATTTTAATTTTTTCTTGGTTTTCTTATTGTTTACTTTTCATTTAAAGATTTACTTATGTTCACCAAAACAATGCAAATTAAATAAATAATACTTGTACATTTTCATCGTCATAGGATGATTACATTGGAGTTTCAAATTATTACTTAAAAGGATTAAACTTCTGCAAAATAAATTGAATGTGAATATTCCGACAGCAGAAGGTTAGGAGGTTTTGTAATTTATTTAAAGGCTAGAGAGAACATTAAGACTAAAAGTACAAGTTTATTGTTTCATAAAACTGTATATACTTCTTATTTTAAAGAACGAGTTCTCTGTGATATCCTCTGAACATTTAAAATAAATAACTTTCCTTTTTCACTGTGATTATCTGTTTATGGACAGTGAAATATTTTTACTGAAAACTTGGTGATATACTTTAAGCTAAGTATATTCATTGTATTAAAAGAACGGAATGGTGAATTGGCAGTCTTTCTCGATATATCCAAAGTCATTTTGTTTTCTACATAGTTCTTGACGATTTCTTTCTGTTAACTGTCGAAATACATGATGTTATTGAAGACGCGTTTCCTAAACTAAACTGAAAATATACTCTTTCTCTCTCTCTCTCTCTCTCTCTCTCTCTCTCTCTCTCTCTCTCTCTCTCTCTCTCTCTCTTAATTACGTAAGGGTTTACGAGGATTTGTCACGCATTTCTCGTCAGTGGTTCTTACCAGAGTCATAAATATTCCGAGACTTATATTTCTTGACCCTGTAACCAGAGGTTTGTAAATCCCTCATCTGACCTATTATGCTCGAGGAGGGTTTGTCATAAACATGACCACTCATGACCAGGAATTTTCACTATTTTGTTTTCTAGTTCAGGTGAATTAATCCTTCTTTATGCGGTTGAGTGAAGTTTATATTTTAAAAGTAGAAGTTTTGGGGGAAATGCTCTTTGAACTAGGTGCAATGAAATGAAATTTTACGATAACATATTTATTATTAGTTAAAGATATATAATATATATATATTATATATATATATATATATATATATATATATATATATATATATATATATATATATATATATATATATATATATATATATATATATATAATATACTATATATATATATATATATATATATATATATATATATATATATATATATATATATATATATATATATATATATATATATATATATATATATATATATATATATATATATATAATATATATATATATATATATATATATATATATATATATATATATATATATATATTATATATATATCTTTAACTAATAATAAATATGTTATCGTAAAATTTCATTTCATTGCACTTAGTTCAAAGAGCATTTCCCCCAAAACTTCTACTTTTAAAATAATATAAACTTCACTCAACCGCATAAAGAAGGATTAATTCACCTGAACTAGAAAACATAAATTATATAATATTATATATATATATATATATATATAGTAATATTATAATATTATATATAATATATATATATATATGTGTGTGTGTGTGTGTGTGTGTGAGTATATATATATTATAAATATATACATTATATATATATATAATATATTATAATATATATATATATAATATTATAATATAATATTATAATATAATAATATATATATATATATTAATATGTTACTATATTATAATATTATATATTATATAATATTAATATAATTATATATATACATAATATATATATATATTATATATATATATATAATATATATATATTATATATATATATATAATAGTATATTATATATATATAAGGCAGATGCGATGAATTGTTTTTATTATCATATTTATTATTATTTTTTTATCATAATCATAACACAGTTCGTACTTTGCTTCAGTAAAGATAATATCAAGACCGAAATAATGCTAATAATAATGATAATAACAACAACACTGTACTCTTGATGTATAGCGAGTGACCATGCAATTGAAATTGTTTGGCCTCATTTACCCTGAAATGAAATCAGGCTATCATTAACAGGTCATTAAACTTTAATGATTAATGATACTAAAGAAAGGCCTTACTAATTATTGATTTGTAATGAGAGACGTCAATTTGGTAGGTAAAATAAATTATAATGAAAAGTAGTAAATATCTTTCAATAGACTAATGGAGCATATAAAGCGCTATAAATTTTACTTCTCGTAATTTTAAATTGATATCCATTCTATCAGAAGGAAATTATTAAATAAGAATACACAAAAACTTACAGCAAATACATTTGAAAATATAAGAGCTCCAAAAAGGCCTATTCAGATTACATATAAACAATAAATCTTTTTTATTTTGGTTATTAATTCAACCAACACGACATCTGTTTAAATTCATTCCTTAGAGTTACATTTTCTGTGTTTGAATTTAATATCAAAAAAATATCTGTATTATTACACCCATAATTATAATGTTGTATAGATATGCCACAAGCAAATCTTATTCAGTCGAATGTTTTCTTTTAGGGAACTTTTCAATCCTGTATAACATACACACATGTATATATATATAGATATATATATATATATATATATATATATATATATATATATATATATATATATATATATATGTATATATGCATAAAACAGTGTAAGGCTCTCCTCGTTGCTTGCAGAACTTCTGAAACTACTCAATTATTGAATTTAAGCCGCTGGATAATTAATCTTCCCTCACATACCTTTCTGAAGACTTCTGCCAAATCACCTCCTGAAAACCTCAGATAGGAACTTCGACAAGTTGCTAATCCTCTTGACTCTAACCCCATCTATTCAGATTCCTTATATGCTTGTTATCTCATTTTGCAGACGTCGAAAGATAATGAATTACTTCATTCAATATTTTTTCAGCTTATCTCAGTTCGTCAATTTGGATTTAAGTTAGCAATTTGGAAGGAATAATGGTTATATGTCTTGAGTCGAATTATGAAAGAATGCTAAGAATATTATTTTGTCAAAATCTTTTCCGTTCCCTTGACAAATCATTTGATACAGCATATTAAAAAAAATTGATAAGATTCTCCAAAAAACAATATTCCAGGTTGACTATTACTGATTACGCGGACTAATCCCGGCAGCGTAAAAAAATCGTGAATAATTTCCATCTCTCACTGCGAACTTTGACCCTCGCAGGCTCTGTGTCCGCTCTGCATATTTGATGGCTTCCTGGCCGGGATCGACAGCTTCCACTGACAGATTCATAAAACAGATGTCCTGTTTAAATGATGGTCGTGCTAAATACCAACATGAAATTATTAGAAATTCTTAGAATGCAGTTAGTAAATGTGTGTGGACTGGAGTCATGATAAGGTAGGAATTTCATCAGAATCGTAAGATAACTGTGTTGGTAATTATTCCACATAAAAAATCATTTTTATTTTTGTTGAACAGGAAAGAATGAAGTTAATATTGAATATGTACATCATATCGACTTCAGTTGCACGAGAGACGTTGATGAGGCCAGGAAAGCAAAAAATATACTTAAAAATTCTGTATATTACTCTCTCTCTCTCTCTCTCTCTCTCTCTCTCTCTCTCTCTCTCTCTCTCTCTCCAGCCCAGAAGCAAATTACCTTTCAGGCTTCAAGAGAAACTCGTCCTCCCAAAAGCCAAACATTTGACTGTTCACGTCGTCGGTCTGGTGCAGAACAAAGCCTCGATTGTGAATTTTATCATTTGTAAATATTTCCAAATATTCAAGAGTTCCTACTTGGTAACACGTAGTATATCTGAACGGAAGATAAATGGAGAAAGTGTATTGGAGCATATTTATTAAGTAAAAAATTCAAAGATTTATTTTACTTAAAAGATTTCCCCAGTGTTTAGCAGAGGAGAGGTTTAATAAAAGTTGGTAATGTAATATATTATGTTTTCAGTCTATGAAATTGGAGAAAAAAATAAGAAATTTGCAAAGAAACGCTTTACAAACGGACGGTACATGCTATTGTAGATTCTGCTGGCCTTATGTCAGCAATGGATCTTGATCACCTAGCAACGACGAATAGCTGTTCATAGATTATGTTCAGAAATGGAATGATCGTAGTTTAAAATCGACCTATACAAATTATGATTAGTAATTAAGAAACAAAGATTGTGTTTTGAATACGTTAGATAGAAATTATGATAAGAAATGGAATAATTGTCTTTTTCAAACTTTCGACGGAATTTATTACGAGAAGTTGAATTATTCTATTTTTTTTATAAACGCTCGATATAAATTATGACCAGAACGAGAATAATTGCCTTTTTAACAACACTCAAAAGAAATGGAATTCATTCCTATCTATTTTGTCAGTTACTCCGGAGACCAACCCCTACCCCCACCTTCCCCCGCCCCAAAAAGCTAACAACTTTTTTGCATCGTAAATTGGAGCAAATTATTATATAACTCTTGCTCGCATACGAAATAGTCTTAGGCTGAATCATGCGCGATGAAATTTATCGGTCAAGCAACTTCGATTGCAAGTTTAGCTGGCAGGCAATCAGACAGCTAACGAGTGGCAATGAAGTTTGAGGACAATAACTTCACACTTCATTTGTTCCTGATGGGCTGATTATCACGATCTGTGAATTACATCAGCCTAAAATGAAGCTCTTGTTTCCAGAAGACGTAGCCAAAGTTGCTTTGCATTTCGGGGAAGTTCGTCGTTCAATCAACGGATGGAAATTATTCTTCTGCTTGGCTGCTTCATAATAACGTGTGTTTAATTGTTGATTTTTCTTATTGCAAAATTAGATTCTATACCATAGTGGCCTCTTTTCTGTCAACGATTTATTATTGAACTAAGTAAAGTTTTCATCATGATTTATTCAATGTTCTGTGTTCTCTCCCATTTGATACTCACCTGAAAGAAAGAACCGGATTTCAGATGGTTCTGAACTTCAAGATATTAAGTGATTTTAATTTCAATACTTGTTTAACATATGTACTATATTAGTTTAATTTATCAATTAATTTCTTTACATTTCCAACGAAATAGGTGAAGAAAGTCATGTGTTTTATATATATATATATATATATATATATATATATATATATATATATATATATTATATATATATATATATCTATTATATATATATATATATATATATATATATATATATATATATATATATATAGTATATATATACGAACAATACTTATCACCTATTAAATCTGATGTATGATCCAGGCGGAGAAATAAAATCCACTGAAAAAAGAAAATAAAGAAAAAGAAAGATACAAGTGAAAGAGGCAGAACCCGGAAAATATCCAATCTGTTATCGGAAACGAATTTTTTTTTACAAATCTATTACATAAAATGATTTGCAAATCTAAACTTCAATCAGAAACACGAAAAGTAATGAAAAATATAGAGAAAAATCTAATTTACATCATTGTGCTCTAACATAATCTGTTGTATATAAAAAAAGCGAAAAACAATACAATACCCTTGACGTCTTCATAACAACTCAGGATATGAAAGGGAATCGCTTCAAGAGGGTCCAGTTGCATCAACATGCATCCAATATCCCGTGATTGGAACGCATCTATTCCCTTATAAAGAATAGAGAGAGAAAGAATTGGAAAGAGGTAGAAACTTTTTTAATCTCGAGTACGAACAGTAAAGGTAAAAGAATTTTTATTCCGTGATAAAGTTTTATGTGTTTGTTTTTTTTTTTTTTTTTTTTTTTTTTTTTGCGGGGTAGGGGGGGCGGTTAAATTCATGGCTAATGCGGTGACGTGTGCGTGAATAGTATGTATGTATAATATATATAATATATATATATATATATATATATATATATATATATATATATATAATATATATATATATATATAGCCCAGTCAATCTTCCGCGATAGCATAAAATGATTCCTAGATTAAAGGTCGTATAAAGGGAGTATGCAGTTTATAGACAGTGACAAACAACTCAGACTAATTAGTGAAAGGGGAAATGAATCTAGATTTTTTCTTTTGATTCTTAGATCGGAAAGGGAAGTCTTGTGATGAAGATTCGCCTTAAACTTTCAAGATGCAAAGATCAACTGGCATATGGCTAATTTAGTCAGAATATTGCTAGTCCTTAATAAGAGGTTCCTGTCATGCTGAAGGTGATAATGTTTACCACAGTGAATTCTCTCTCTCTCTCTCTCTCTCTCTCTCTCTCTCTCTCTCTCTCTCTCTACACACACACAACATACACACACACACACACACACACACCGAAGCAAAACCATACAGACAATGAAACAGAAATCTTACTCTCTAGAGTATTTGTCTCCTTCCTCGTCTAATGCAATAAAAAACAAATACTGATTAGCAAAAATAAGGAACACGATAAGCAAGACTATTATAGAATTGCATTTACAAGCTTAATATTTATTTAGTCTAAAATATAAAGAAAGAATTAATCGTCAATGAAAAACACCAAAAGCGTAAAAACATTCACGTGAATGTAATCAAAAGTGATCATAATCGTTTCAGCCTATACATCAGTAATACAGTTCCCGAAAGTGTAATTTGCGTGAATTGAAATGATAAAATAAAAATAATAACAAACACAAATTATTATAACTAATCTCTCAACGTCTCAGCATCACAATAAAAATATACACTTGTATTTTTTGTTTCTGTCTGCACATCCCAGCGGCTAAATGACTTTACGGTTTTGGATAAATTCCTAAAGAGATGGCTGACCCAATAGTGAAAAAACGCCTTTGGGATATTGATCGTTCTTGGTTAATCTAATCCCTTGAAGTGGACTCGCTCCATCTGCCACTGGATAAAACCAGCCCGGGATGATTTCACAGCTTGATGTAAATGTTATGGACATGTTGCCAGAAAGTGAGGGAATATTTC
>NC_087200.1:207281051-207283551 GCF_015104395.2 Macrobrachium nipponense
GTGGGTCTTCAGAATCACAGACAATATTCAAATAAATTGCCTCAGCAGGAATTCATGAATTATTTTATGTTTGGTGAATAAATATGATTATTAAAAATGATGATTCTCTGTAGTAGGGGATAAGGCCGTCAGTGTAACTCACTCGGTCCACTGTAGGCATTAGTAAATAGTGATTGTAGCATTTTTTTCGGTCCCTAGCTATCCTCATTTGCTTACATAGAATTTCACTATAGATTACTTGCCTTTTTTGTCAAGTAATTAGATTTCGCGACACCTTCCCAGAGCTAATTTAAGAAACAACTGTTCCACAGCTGCACAAAATCTTGATAGAGTATTATTTATTTAAATAGATTTTTACAACAAAATAATTACATTATTTTAGAATGTAATAATACGTAAAAACTTTCCAACCTAATTTGAGACACAACTGTTCCATAATTATAAAATATCTTGATAGAGTTTTTTTAACTTTAATAAAATTCTACTGTGAACTATTTGCATTTCTTTTGTCAAGCAATTGTTTATAAAGATTCAGTAAAATGGTCGTTATTGCTTTCTGTCTAAAAGCACATTTATGTCTTCAAAACAAGGCTTTGCCAAAAACATTTTTTAAGGGGAAACTATTTCTCTTTTCACAATATTTTCCATGGAAATTTTTTATTTATCTTTATATTTCTGAGCAACGCATTTCACAAAAACCAATCATATGAGGGAGACTTTGGTGCTACTGTAAACAAAAGATAATTAAAATTTTATACTTGGTAAAATGCAAATTTATGAAGTCTATTTTCGAATAACGTTCGACTAGCATCCATTTTGCTCAGATACCTTCCATATTTGTGGGTACCCATATTACTTTTCTTTTGTTTTCCTGTGGCATAATTGGCCATTTGAAACTTTGCAGTCTCTTCGGGCCATTGCTGCAACCACTTTCATTCCTTTTACCGTACTCCTTTCATATTCACTTCCTTTTTGTCTTACTTTCCACTCTTAGTTTGAATAGAACCAAGAGCGTCTTCATTTGCCACGAGAATGCAGTATATATATATATATATATATATATAATATATATATATATATATATATATATATATATATATATATATATATATATTTATATTATACACATAAAGTATAAATATCAGAAGTAATTCAAACTATTTGTATAACTGACCGTGCTCACGCTAAAACAGATATAAGTGAAAAAATAATATAAATAAGATATAAACAGGGAACATTAATTAGTTTGATATTCGAAGTAGATGACAGGACAGAAAAATAATTTAGATTTGTTAAGTAAATGAAGAGATATCGTTACAACTCTTTTAGTTGTACCTTTTAATGGTTATAAATATTTACTTCTTTATCCGTTAATCTAAAAATGGGAGCTATTAGTGGACAAAGAGACTTGCTGATATCAAACCGAAGAGACGAATTCAAGATAAAGATTTTACATAAATGAGGGAATTAAATATACATGGGAATATTCCCAGAGCTGAACTGAAGGTATTCTAGAGAACTTTATCGGATTTGACAGTGTATATAAGAACACGCTGCATTCCTAATTTTTTTTCTTTCCAAAATGTATTTAGTTTCAGTCAAACATAGTATTGAATATAATTGCTTCATTTTGAATTGTATGTCCACGAATAGAGAGAGAGAGAGAGAGAGAGAGAATATATATTCAAGAACGTGAGAGACCAGAATGACAGGAAGACAGAGAGACAGAGAGAGAGAGAGAGAGACGACGGGGGGGGCGGGGGGGGGGGGGGGGGGGTTGCCGGGGCGGCGGTTTGAGGGGGAACAGTTGCTTTAGGAAGGCCCCCAAACAGACAGAGGTGGCAAACGTCATATTTAAGAGAGAGAGAGAGAAGAGAGAGAGAGAGAGATGGTAAAGGATATATATTCAAGAACGTGAGAGAGAGACAGAGACAGAGATAGAGAGACAGACGGACAGACAGAAAAACAGACAGAGACAGAGACAGAGATAGAGAGACAGACGGACAGACAGACAGGACAGACAGACAGAGACAGAGATAGAAAGACAGACGGAGAGACAGAAAAACAGACAGACAGACAGGCAGACAGAGACAGAAAGAGAGGGGGTGTTGGGTGGAACGTTGCTTTGAAAAGAGAGACAGACAGACCGCTGTAAACGTCGATAATTAGAGAGAGAGGAGAGAGAGAGGACGAGAGAGAGAGAGAGAGAGAGAGAGAGAGGTAATAAAGCTTTTAATTTCCGTTAATTTCTGGGAATAAAAAATATACACCTTGCAAGTCTGTTGATGGTTTCCTTCTCTCTCTCTCTCTCTCTCTCTCTCTCTCTCTCTCTCTCTCTCTCTCTTCAGAATACCACACACGAGAGATGTAGTACCTCAACCTTTTTCTGCTCTTCAAGAAATTTTATAATTATCATCAAGAGAGATGGATAATGATGTTCGATTACCCCCTCCCCTCTTAAAAACAACTCTCTCTCTCTCTCTCTCTCTCTCTCTCTCTC
>NC_087200.1:207288551-207291051 GCF_015104395.2 Macrobrachium nipponense
GATGTTTACTGAACTAACTTCAGTAAATTAACCGGGAAAGGTACCAGCAAATAAGAATAAAATTCTCCATCGAAGTTTCTTAAGAACACATACAGCAAGGAATTTATTTTTCAACAAACAAATATATGTTTCTATTAAATGAGATAAATTTTTTGAGCTTTGATTAGAGACATGAAAATAAAATTCTTACTTGAGGAATTTGTAAAATCCCATTTAAGAATTCGTGTAAAAGGATATAAAGGAATAAAAACAGTAAGTGAAGCGATAAGTAGTGAAGAAAAAATTAATTATATTCGAGGTGCAGTTGCATGAGGGGAATAGGACGTATAGACTAGTGTATTGAGATGAAAATTAAGAGAGAAAATAAGTGAAGTAATAAAATGAATAGGGAGGAAAGGTGAGCAAGAAATTAAAGGAAACAGAAGTCCTCTAGAGGAAGTATAATAAGAAATGGACATCAGAGTTAAAGATGTAATTGGAAAAATGCTTTCTGAGATTCACGCACCTCTGGATTGACCAAGTGAGTCATTTATTGGCTGAATTTTTACTACTGATATAGAGGCTGATCTGAATGGTGCAAAAGTGAAATAGTAAGAGGTTGAGAATGCTCTGGGAAATGACTTATGAAACAAAGAGTTGTCAGGATTGCAAATGAGATGTTGTATTGCACTGCTTTGATTGTGACTGTCGGAAGAGCGTGTGAGAGAGGAATAATCATCCTGTTGTATTATGCAATAGATGGTCTCTTGTTTAACCTTGCATAAATTCGTCTGGTAAGAAACAAAATCATTTTGACTTATTATTATGTCGATTTAATTTCCAATTATTTGGCAGTTTTCTTACGTTTTAAATGTGATCCCAGGCCCACATAAACAGGCAAGGGTTAGTCGGCGCCCAAAGTAACACTTATATTGGATGTTACCCTTTGCAGTTGAAGCTATTTAAGCTTTACCATTAGAGATATGAGGCCATTTCTGATATCATTCTTATGTTATAGATAGAAGCCCAGCTCAAGGGATTTTGCAAGACTTGTGGTTATGGTTTAAAAGAAATCCCATAGAGACAATGTATTGAATGTGTATGTTTTAGTTAATGTTCGAATATACAACTTGTAGTGTCCATAACGGATTATTTTTCTTTGTGTATAACCATAAGTATTAACATGTGAATTTATGAATTAGACTTTTATTACTCTATGAATGAAGAGAAAATAGTTTTTCTTCTTGGCATTCTGCATAAACTGCGCGTGATTTCATCAGGACATGTTTGAATATGGTTAAACCTTAAAAGATTTTTACTTTTTTATCTTTTATTCAGAAGATTTTTACTATTAGAATTTGTATTTTAAAACAAGAAATAAATAAACATATTTAGCCAAATGAAGCAAATGATGATCTGAAGGTTATAAATCCAGGTGTTCTTCCTATATTGAGATGTTAAAGGATCAATAATTTTGATGAGGCAGTAAATACTGATCTTGATTTCTCGTTGGCTACCCCCTCCTATGGCCTATGACTTTGCACAGTGACTATAATCCTTTTTCAATACAAAGGCATTATACGATTGTCCATAATCAGAGTTTACTTTCGTTTTTAAAATATAATAAAGCATATCACCTAATCCTGGATTTGTTTATGCATGTGGAATTGGTATAATTAGATGACATTTTGGTGAAGTCTGCAACAATCCTTCTGCTGATAAGGACAGCATCAATCATTGGGAAATTGCATATGATGATGAAGCTTGCTGGATGTTTTCATGGTAACTAAAAGGTTCTTAGTTACTTACTGACATCTATAAACATTTATTGTTTACACGTAGACATTTTTCATTACATAATCGCGACTATTTTTCGTAAAATTGCTACAAAAACGAATGTCTGTATCTTAATTTAAATCATTGCAAAATTGGATCAAAACTGATTAACTTGTCTGTTAAAAAAATTCAAACTGTCAGTCATTCATTAGTAATTTTATTTATAATAAGAATCACAGATTATATCCCCTTTATGGGGGTTGTGCCATCAGTGTACCTCACGCAGTACACTAAGCATCACTCAAGGATCTTTGCAGGATCCAATCGGCCCCTAGATGCAACCCCCTTCATTCACAGTCACTTTCTTCCACCTTGCTTTGCTCAGCCCTCTCCTGATAACTGTTTCATAATGCACCTGCGAGGCTTCCCTTCTGTTGCACACTTTAAACTTTTTTACTTCAGTTTCCTTTTCAGCCCCGAATGTCCTCATAGTCCCAGCGCCTGGTCTTTGCCTCAATTTTATATTTCATTTCATTCACAGCTGTAGGAGCCTTTGTCTGTGTGTGTGTGTGGGTGGGAGAGAGAGAGAGAGAGAGAGAGAGAGAGAGAGAGAGAGAAGGTAAGCATCAACGTAAGCTCGAAAATTTAATATTCATGATAAAAAACCTTACGCATTATACATTAACAGTTGATGGAAGAGAAAACTTTCCTTCGCTAAATTAGATTATAACTCTTGTTGCCAACA
>NC_087200.1:207293551-207298551 GCF_015104395.2 Macrobrachium nipponense
TCTCTCTCTCCATGTCTCTTTTTTGCTATAGCCGGCTCTTCATTTTTCTCTGAGAGTTTTCGTTTGAGGCAAAATGTCTGTTTTGTTAGCAGATTGTGTTTCCTGGTATGTTTCCTTCTTCTATTTATCTATTCTTATAGATTTAAATTTGATTTATAAACAACGCAGTGTTAATTCCAAGGTAGTATTATTGCGAAAAAAAATTAAGTTCTCGGATAATTAACAAAGTAAGTTTGGTATCTCATATTTGAATTATAATACAGTGAAGATATCTCTCTTTTCACTATATATGCTTACTTTCATCCATTTTCACTCAATGATCAAACGCGTTTTATATAAATTCCTTTTCAGTAAGTGTAGCAACACATTTTTAAAAATCACCTCTAAAAGGGCCTCTGTTTACCAAGCTGATATGCATGACTGGCCATCATTAGTCCGAAGACTTCAAGTGGGATAAAAAATAAGTATTTCTGGAGTTCAGGAGAGCTTCGCAAATACAGTGCGTAAAATGTATGGAATTATGGTAATCAGTCATCTTTTCATATTAACCTGAGATTTATGATTATACAAGACTCAAATTTAAACTAAAAATTTTATTGTGGGAGGATTTTACATCTTAGATGGGTAGAAGGTTCGTCATTTGATTAAACTGATCCTTCAAACTAGCATAGAACCTAGGTCATGCTGCTAAACGTCGCTAAATAATCCTTTAATTGGTCTTTGCTAATACAGATTTTCACAGGGAGCCACAGTTTCAGGCTTGAACGATAGATATCTACGTCACAGACACATACGTCAAAAATATCTGGACTTTCTAAAAGTATTATATATATAAATGTTTTGTTACAACTTAAAAACGGAGAGAGAGACTGACATCAATATCGCTAGCAATCTCGTCATGCCATCTGGTTAAATGATGATCGCATGTCAAGGAAAGAGAGAGAGAGAGAGAATGGTTTTTGTGGGGGTGGTTGGCCGGGGTGCCACACTGATTGGACACTGGCGTGAGTTTCTCTCACTAAACAAAAGCAAAAGACTCCGTGTTTGTAAAGCCTTCAGTAAAAAAAAAAAAAAAAAAAGTGTGAGGGGGGGGGTTGGGGGGGGGGGGGGGGGGGGGGGGGGGGGGGTGTGAAGGGGGGGGGGGGGGGGGGGGGGGTGAGGGGGGGGGGGGGGGGGGGGGGGGGGAGGCGGAATCTGGAGTCGTGATTGCGTCCCCAGCCACAAGGAATCTCGAATGAAAGCATAAATGAAAGGGAGAGAGAAATGGTGAAAGAAAATACAACGATGAACATTTAAGAGGGAAGAAAAAAATAATCGAGTTTACAAAATCTCAAAAGACTTTTGTTTTGTTATACTTAATCTAAACGCACTGTATACGTCATCGTAGGAAAATTTTAATAGATTTAAGACAGATGATATTTCTTCTCCCTTTCACTGAATTTATTTTGCAAAATTAGAATAGTTAACCTACGTTTATCTTATTCGCTACATATCACTTTCTTCTCCACATTTCTGTGTTTTACCTGTATTTTATTTCGCCCCAAAATCAGACAGTTAAGTTTTGTGGCTTTCAATTTTTATTTTATTTTAAAAAATGAGAAATCATCAAACTGATGTAATTCTATTCCAAATTTTACTGAAGAGATACCATCTCTCTGCTCTTAATCGAAGTCATACTCGAAAGTCTTATCATTATCTTGTAAGATATTTGTACTGAGCAAATACAGTTATTCATATCTAGAATATTTATTTAAAAACAATATCTATTGCAGCCAAAACTTAGATGTCCATGGCAGTGGGTCTATGTAAAATCATAGGCGTTTGTAAATGAATACAAAATATTTTATAATATAGACAAATTATTGTAATTCATAATATAAACGCAGGGATACGTTGTCAGTCTGTAAAAATAACCTGCTTTCAGTTTCCTCTGGTTTTTAAAATAAAGATTACCGCTTCTGTTATCGGTGCAAATTCATTTATGGAAAAGGAATAAAAAATTAAACGCTTCCTTTGTTTGGCCTCAGAAAAATTATAGAGCGAAGTCCCGCTTGAAAATGTGAGGTGGGAAAATAGAAAAATCTTTGAGGATTAATATCTGAATGGCTGGTTTATGGAAAAAATATATTGTTAAAAAATACTTTCGAAACACAAATAAATGCCGGAATTTAAAGGATACATAACCAATCCTTGGATGAAAATATTAGTTGGGAAAGATGAAAAATCTCTGTACTATATAAAAATGAAAATGGACCGTTTCCGAAAAAATATTAATATATTGTTGAAAAATACTTGTGATACACCAATGGATGCGGGAATTTAACAAAGGATTTTTTTCATTTTCAAATCATTAACAGTGTTTTGTTGTGATTCGCATCGTCACACAGAATGTAAAACTTTAGTCTGAAGTCTTATGGAGCAATTTTTTGATAAGAAAAATCTTTTGTATATATTTGTATTTACCCCAATGAGAGAGAGAGAGAGAGAGAGAGAGAAGAGAGACCAAATATACTAATACTATGCAAATCACAAGACGAGTCGAGAATTTCCCTTTTCTCTGAAAGCTATTGAAAAATTGAAAAATATGTCTCGAGGTTTTGGAAAAAATTCTCGCGGCCTCCTCAGTATTCAGAAAGTATTTTCCTGATCAAATCTCGTGTTTATTGTCTCACGTTGGGGACTTTCTGAAGAGAAAGTGGCTGGTTTGAACTCGGTTACGCTGTCCAATATTTTCGCCAAAATCTTCAGTCTTCTTTCTATTCAAGGATTTTTCGTACATATGAACCACACACACACACACACACGCGCAATAATATATCATTATTAAAGAAATTAAAATAGTTTTTTTGCGCTTTTTCTAATAAATAGAATTACCTTTGTGGCAAACAATGTCGGCTGTTGGTTTATTAAACGTAAAAATCAGATCCTGATTTTTGATTGGCAAAATATTTTTCCCAGCAGAAAATTTAAAACTACAATATATCACAATTTATATAAAAATTTTAGCGAATACTTTGATGTAATTCAAACTGAGAATTATCGAACTATTAATGCTGTATATTTATTCTAATATCGATAAAAATATTCTTGTCCTTACCCTAAAAAGTGCACAAGTTTTACAAAGTGTTATTCCTGACATGTTATTGGAAACCAATGTTATTTTCTCCGTCTCAATTAGCGATGTCTCTTTCCCTCAAATTGTATATAGGCCTCAAAACAATCGTGTGTTGTCTATATATATATATATATTATATATATATATATATATATATATATATATAATATATATATATATATATATACTATGGTTTGTGTGTGTGTATTAAGTGTACTGAAAATGTGCAACAGAATTTATCTAGAAAGCTCAATTTTTCTTCTCTCTCTCTCTCTCTCTCGTCTCTCTCTCTCTCTCTCGCTCTCCTCTCTCTTTCTCGTGTATATTACTATATACTGATTTTCCCAAAAGAAAGTCATTAAAACCTACTGAAACTTCATTTCGAAATAAATGACGGATAGCATAATAAAAAAAATTACTGTACAAAGTAGAATTAATATAAAACAGTGAGCATAACACTAGTAAATTCTATAACGCTTCGATCTTCACAGGCACGACGTAATTGATTCTTTCACCTTTTTGAAAATACTTCCCAAAACTGAGCACAGTTGATTTTGCTACAACGGCATAAGAATATTTGGAACCATTTATTATTTTCAGGAAAACATATCGTTCATATTGTTTTCAAAGTCTTTGTTGCTATCACAAGTAAATGCTCTCCTTTGAACTTTAATTTTTAAGTACTAGATCATAGGGTATTCGTGGAACAATTAAAATAGATTAAAATACTATCTATACATTGTGAACACCACTGAAAAATCCTTTCAGTTGCTAGAAATTCAATGGCTTTTTCCTTTATTCACAATGTCATAAAATGCATATTTCATTCTAAAGCAGTATCGTAGTATCGATCACTATACTAGAACAATTAATGTGAAAGCTTAACGAATTTAAACCAAAAATATAATACATAATTTGGCTTCAATTCTTTAAAATTCTCCCCGTGTCAGGATGAAATGTCACGTGTAAATTCAGAATCATATTCTGGGCATTCTTTTTGCACTGAAAATGTCAGATGTCTCCTGCCTTAGCCAGAATGAATTAGTGATTCCGTTCAGCTTACATATTTCAAAACAAGTCATTGGTGCTCCAGAAACTTGAGGACTGCTGTCTGTATTTTGGTATGGCGTTTTGTATGCTATATGGTTACTTGTTTCATTACATATCACATAGTTCGACTTTTTGTTAGTTCTGTGGAGGGATTATAATTCTGAGCTCATTCTGGGAAACGGTCTCCTGTGGACTTTTATTTATATAAATATACATATACATATATATATATATATATATTATATATATATATATATATATATAATATATATACATATATATATATATATATATATATATATATATATATATATATATATATATATATATATATATATATATATATATATATATATATAACTGTGTGTGCGTGCGTGTGTGTATTAGAGGATTTGGCAGGTGTTTTATACAATTTACTTGTTTTGAATTAACACATCTTTACAAAATTCCCTTACATGTTTGCTTTTTTTTCTTTTAGGATACAAAATACTTTATAAATATATACGCCAGACGTCCTACAGTATAGCTAAAACGTTGCTTTGATTTTGGGAAACCATTTAGGAAAGTTCGATTTGAAAAAAGTTTTTCGACAAATGTCAACATGTATTTAGAGTTAGTGTGTGCAGTTTTTTTCTCATGTAAAATAGATGTGGTATGAATCACTGCTGCATCATATTTGCCGAAAAACTCAACGGAACGGTTATTGGCAAGTTGGCTTTTGTACTTATTATTCAACTATTCGTTCATCTTCTTAGTGAATGCGTAAACAAACACATCACACTCACGCACGTACACACACACACACACGGACACATTTCTATCGTTCTAACTAATT
>NC_087200.1:207303551-207305114 GCF_015104395.2 Macrobrachium nipponense
TTGGAGAACCAAAATTAATAGATTTCATCTAATATGCTTGCTATATCACAGCCGTTTGATAAGCAAATGAGAGAGAGATAGAGATATAGAGAGCGATGCCTCTCCTCACTAAGGAATAAGGAGTGTTTGCGATTCTATAAATAATACATTTTGATGACGTCCTGATAACTCACGTCTATTTATAGACTTCTCTGTCCCTCTTTCTCTTTCCTCCTGACCGAACTACAGCCCACAGCAGTCGATCAACAAACAGGTGCTTAATTACTTCTTAATTCACTTCTCAAGACAACAGATACTTCCAGGTTTATCTAGGGAAGACAAACACATCATTTTATCTAAGCAATGATTTGGGGATCTAACGATATTCATTCAGAAAAGATATCCTCCGACGAGGATGGGATTCGAACCCACGCAGGGAGACCCTATTGCATTAGCAGTCCAACGCCTTAACCACTCGGCCACCTTGTTTTGGAGAGGTATTGAGAGATATTAAGAGATATAAGAGATAAGATAAGGAAATAGTGACATGTTTAAGGAATATTTAGACGTCATCTGTGGGCGATCACCATATTAATCTGCAAACTGTACATAAATCAGTCCTGATTAATTAGGCAGACATGAAGAAAAATTTCTTTATGCAGAACAATATACAAAAAAAAAAAATCAAAAGAAATTATCAGCCTTTTGACATTCACAAATGTAGGAAATACCTAAGAATAAAATTATAAATTGGAGATCTCCCTTTCATATTTAATAGCTTCAGAGAAGTTCAGGCGAAGATGCAGTGCATTACTACCCTAATACAATTCTTTTATGTAAATTATTTACTTTTTATTTATTTGTTATTTGTTCATTAATTTGTTTCATTATTTCTTTTAATAAGTGAGCTCTTCTTTGCGTATTTCCCATTACCTTCTGTTGCTTCTTTCTAATGAACACCATGTTCTTTGACCCCTGTTGTGGGCTTGTTCCTTATGAATAACCATCAGCTTAATACTGTTACTACTACTGCTACTACTACTACTACTACTACTACTACTACTAAATACTACTACTACTACTACTACTACTACTAAAATAATAATAATAATAATAATAATAATAATAATAATAACAGATGTCGTTAAGTTACAAGGGAGGTAACAGCAGGAACCATCAATTTTTGTTGCAACGCCGGACTCGGAAAGCGCTCCATCTCAGCCAAATGATTTGCATAGCAAAGAAAGCTGGTCCCTGTATGAAAAATCCCTAAAGCGATCCATATTTTTACCAATAAAAGTTGGAGAACCAAAAAAAAAATAGGAATTCTTCTTTCCTCGACGCTCTTCCTGTTGAGCGATTTCCAAGGAATAATCATCCTTCCGTCTCAGGTCATGCAAAAGGCAGAATTTAAGAACCACTAATATATTTTATACCTTGATATTATATTTTCGCTTCTGTATGTCGGGTAGACTTTGTATTTGCGTCCGAATATTATATTGCTCGAGTAACTTATTCATGATATGTATATACATACACACACACACACGCACAAACACACACACACACACACACACACATATA
>NC_087200.1:207305614-207308114 GCF_015104395.2 Macrobrachium nipponense
TTTCCTTACAAACATTTTTAAATCTGAGGAAACGTCGTTTCATTTCTCGAGTTTCTCCCACAACACTCGGCTGTATGTTTCCAATGATGGATTCATTTTTTTATGCAAAATGTATTGAAATGTACGTAAATTACATAATAGAAGGACATATTCTAACCTTATCTTCCTAAATGGCTACCTTATATCCCTCTCTTTAGCCCTCCCCACGACAGTCGACTAAATATCAAATACCCATTTCAGTGCTATGGGCAAACAGAGACAAAACAAGTATGAACGAAATCATATAAATATATTTTGGGGTTTTGGGTATCATTTATTGATACAATATAAAATTTCAAAGCCTTTCCATTCATATATATAACTTTTTACTTATACATACACTTGCATTACAGTTAAAGAATTACATTTTTTTTCTCTTGCATATAAATTTCCAAAAGTCCTTTTTATAAAAAAGCATTTAAACTTTCCCTTTCACTTTTCTGTGAAATTCGGAAGTGCATACTTCCTCATAACACCGTCCAGACATTTTCTGAATTGGATTGTTTTTCCAATACATTGTCCGGGACTACACGTAAAAAGACCTAGGATTTATTCGCCGATAAGTATGCTAACGACGAGCAAGTATCCTGCTTGAAGTTCAATGTTTAAAATTAATGATATTTTTCTTTGTTATGCTGAAGCTCCTTTCCCAGCTCAATTCTAAAGCTGTAATCTTTTATTTTTGTAATCATACGAAGCTTACTTTTTTCTAGTACGTATCTGGTAATTGTATGACGTTAATTATAAAATAACACAATTACTACTGAAATCCATTCATTGAAAATAAATTAAGTCTTTACTGGCATTATTACCACTCCTAGAAATTGCTACCATCGTAATATTGCCGAAAGGAGCTGATAATTTTATTCTCCGTTTATTCTCCATTTCAAAGCGAAACAATAATTTAATACAATTTAAAAATAATAAAAAAAGCGCATTTCCGCTATATTCAACACTCCAATATATCTTCACACTAATGTTACAGAAACTTAAATTTTCCACCTAAATATTTTTAGTGATATGTTGTGCAGTATATTTCGTCCACCTGACATTATCTAATTTTACCTGCAGTATGCCAGGAAGGAATTTCACACTTTTGTTGGAACGAAAAAAAGGTCGCGTGTGGAGCTTCCAAAAAGTATTGCGTCCATTTTCGCATTCTTTCAACTTTTATACTTCTAAATATTTCCATGGGTGGTATTTGTGTACAGAGAGAGAGAGAGAGAGAGAGAGAGAGAGAGAGAGAGAGAGAGAGAGAGAGAGAGAGAGACATTAATAATCCTCCACGCAATTTCCGAGGCAATAACTGTCATAACTTCAAGAAACGTGAGAAGGAATTATGAAAGAATATACAGCCATAGTCATTGCCTTTGTGAAAGATTAAAAAAAAATAATGCTTTAGTCTTCTCCAGCAATAAAGCGAATTCTTCCTGGGATATTTTTTAAATTCTTTTTCATAAAATCTTGTTTTTTCCTGTGTTTTTACAATTGTATTTCCTTTATATTTTTTCTTGTCGTTTTTTTTTCCGCTGTTGGAATATTGCATACTTCTTTCTATTCCTGCTGACTTTAAAGGATTTTTTTTTTTTTATATCTTAAAAGCTTCGATATCTTTCTTACTATTTCTTGATTTTTGGAAACTTCTTTTTTTCTATTTCTACGCTTTTTATTCTTCTTATATTCTTGTCTTTCATTTTATTACGCATGCAACATATTTCGTTAAGTCTTTTATCAGAGATGCTAAAGGAGTTGTGGTGGTATTCTTCAGCGTTTCTACTTATGTTCTTTGCTTAAACAAAACCTCCCAGATTCTATTTAGTCCCCAAGACTTGTTCTTGATTATACTAACTAAGACAACACTTTCACTTTGCTTTAACAATGGTTTTTTTACTACTTGCCAAATGCATCATACACCATCTGGAAATAACAATAACTCCACACTCCAGTGGAAGCCAATATGTTTCCCTTTAAACTCCACTTCCACATCTATCACATCCGTGTTTTAGACATCACTTTTTCTGTATGGAAAATAATTGATATTTATGCGCGTATCCATTCTACAATTATAGCTCTCATCAATATTTAATTCAAGGTAACTTTCCTAGAGCACAAATGCAGTATGTTATATTAGATTTAATTTGCTATTTTTACAGTTATCTAAGCCACTTCTCGAGGAGAATTAAGTCCTCGACACTTTTATGCATATCTCTTAATTAATGACTTTAAAACTACAACTATTGTCAGTATTTAAATCAAGATCATTTTCCTTGAGCGCAATACTTATATTATTCCTTTTATGATATATTAGACATATTTTTCAGGGATAAGGTTTGTGGTGATGGCTATGAAGAGGAACCCGTTCACTGAAGTATCTAATTTTTCCTGTGGTCGTCTTTTCTGAACCAACCACAAACTGACCCCTCTGCAGTCTGAGTGGCAATCTCTGAGGGACTCTTACCTG
>NC_087200.1:207313114-207323114 GCF_015104395.2 Macrobrachium nipponense
CCATTACGTCAATAAAAAGAGCATCGTCATTTTTTCATTTGAGTGTTTGCTTTGAAAAGTGCATTCTCAATTCCTCAGGTCAAGTTTACGATGCGTCAATGAAAAACAGACACACATTAATAATTTTTACGAGAAGCATAATTCCCATATCACAACAACATGCTTTTCAAAACTAAAAACATTTTTTTTTATTGCTCGGCGGGGTTCCAAGCAGTTCATTTGGCGTGTTTTGTTACAAAAATATAGCCATGGACACTAAACGCTTAAGCACACTTACAAAAAAAGTGATTTTCGTTCTCAAAATTGACTCGATTTTACTGTAAGTATTTCTTATATAATTCTTTTAAAGGGGCGCTTATACATATTGTAATTTACTTCCTTGGATGACAGTACTATAAATAAAATATAGAATTCCCACCAAATAGGGCAGTTCAAGTACTTACAATATGACTTCTAGTCCTGAAATAGCCACCGGTTAAGTACTCCATACTGAGAGAGAGAGAGAGAGAGAGGAGAGAGAGAGAGAGAGAGAGAGAGAGAGAGAGAGAGAAGAATGTAGCATTTACTCTCTTCTCTCTTTAACAAAATGTTTGTTTTAAAATTTCCTCTTTCTCTCCTGAATAAAGAAAGCTAATTTTCTTCAGGAACGACGTCGAGCAGACTTGGAAAAAGTCTCTTTAGGGCAGCTGCCATTCCCGAAGTAAATTGTATTGCTTAAGATTTAAACTCTTCTTCTCTCACGTCTGTCCTGATATTTTAGCCTTATTTGTTTTCACACCGTTGCTGCCAGAGGTAAGATAAGCTTCACTTTTTCAGTTGAGTTAAGTAGCAGGTGTTTCTCGGAAAGGTTGGTTTTACTATATTAATTAATATTCTCTTTTCAGTCGATGAAGAAATGGGTGAGTTTCGAAAATGGTAAAAGGTTGGTTGTACTAAATTTAATTCATGAGTTATAAAAATTTTTTGTTTATGTTGTATGAATTTTCTTATACTGCATTTCATGTATACACATACACACACACACACACACTCACACACATACATATATATATATATATATATATATATATATATATATATATATATTATATATATATATATATATATATATATATATATATACTTACAATTTTTTAAGAATACCTTCCACACTTCATAACTACTCGAATCCCTTTATTTACGAAGGTTTTTTCCTATTAAAAATTACAGTTTAAATTCTGTATAAATATATTCCTGTTATTAATCATAAGATAGAAATATATTAGCAATATTCTACACATTAATCGTTCTTTATGCTAGTTTCCTTAATTTATCTCCAAAACAGTTTTTTTGACATGTATTCCCCTGAAATACAACTTAAAACGTACACTTGAATAGATCAAATACTCATTATTATACAGTCTCTCTCTCTCTCTCTCTCTCTCTCTCTCTCTCTCTCTCTCTCTCTCTCTCTCTCTCTCTCTCTCTCTCGTATGAAATTCGCTGAAACCTTGTGAAAGTTCACTGAGGTTTTTGCTCTTGCAAAATACAAAGAAATAACAGAAATGAAAAAAAGGTAGTATAATAGTAATAATGAATGTCATTGTTACTTTGTGATTATCAATTTGCAGTCAAAATAATGTAGAACATCAGTGTGTTGAGTAAAAGTTCTGTAACGCTTTGTATTTTGAACTTTGAAAAATATTCCGGAAACAAGAGACAATTGATTTGCATATATTTTTGATTAGTTATTTGGAATGATAATAATTAAAAAACAATAGGACATTCAAATCGTAATAAATGCTGATAAATAGAAACAAAATTTAAGTTTGAACTTTATTTTGAATATTGGAAGGTCATAGCACTTTCGCAGAACAAATAAAATGAGAGGAAACTATATTAATATTGTTTCACCATTCGTAGATGTACTTTTATAAATAAATTACAATGGCTTTCTGTGTTATTTTCACTGTCGTACTAAAACACGTATGTTGCTCTAAATCAATGAAGATTATAACTTTTGCTTTATCTAAAAGAGGCAATTGACGAAAGCTTTCAAAATGTTGATAAGAAGAGTTCGTTGAATATGCAATAAAGTTCTGTCGTTCTGTCAGATCTATTCGTATAATCTAATGAAGTGATTGACAGTAATTATTTTGAAGTATATTTATATTATTATTAAAACGTTTTAAATAATGAATTGGACAGATAAGATAATAATCACATCCTTGCAAACGTGTTTTACATAGAACAACATTTCTATATTTGAAAGACGAATGTTCAAATAGAGAGACGATTGAGGAATATGAAGGTAAATACATAAACAAAATAAACATGCAGAGTAAGAACACAAAGTATACTGAAAATATTTGTAATGTTATGAACGGTAGTTTTCATATTTTAAGTTCACGTAAAAGCACTTATTAGTCGTTTTGACATATAAAACTATATAGAAAGAATTTTAAGTGAAATACCTTCACAAAATTCGAAATAATCCAAAACTTACCCAAAAACGATAAAGATAATGTAAAACTGCTGCTTTCATGAGTCCAGAAACATTACGGATCTCGCGTCGTTATATCTGATTTGTGTTCAATCTTCCATTCATACGCCGATATTAGATGGCCCTTTTGTCTCTGGCGTTTCAATTTTACAGGTGGCTAACCGATGGAAACTTGGGTAACGAGTTGTAACGAGTTGCAAGTGGCTCGTACCATTAATGTTGGCTGGAAGTCAGGAGTTTTCGATTGCTTTCAATTGTGCTCGAAAGTAGTGGCATTCGTTCCTCGCTCAGGTGTCTGAAGGCTGTTATCCCAACGATGGTCCTCTCTGAAATGGAACTAATAAAACTTTGTTTTTCGTCTGATGCAATAGGTGGGAATTAATTATGCGATCATGAATGTTGGAATTACTCTTGGACTAATGAATACTGGAATTACATATTATCAATTTGAGGCCTCTTTCAATTACACTTTCCTCAGGAATTCAGTAGAGGACTAATGTTACATTCGCTAAATAAACTACTGGAATAAACCTAGGGAACTTAGGAGTCCTTTCAGTATTGGTCAGGAACTCCATCCTTTGTTAATTTCAGAGGCCTTTTTCTATATGATTTATTACCTAAATTACATTCAACTTATTCCTATGGTAATACGATGAACATAATATTTCATGTATAGGAATAATACAAAAGGACTTGATGAGATGGATTTAACCTTTTTAATTAACTTCTGTCACTGTTTTGATCAGTATGAAAGTAAACTCCTCTTCGAATCGTCGTCTTGCGAAAGCTGTGCTTATATTTCTTATCTGTCACTACCAAACAATATCTTCATTGTTTATAGTATTGACTGTATAATTATCCCAGGATAAGAAATTGTCTTTGGCCCTTACTAAACTCATAACATTGATCTTAATGATTAGTAAGCTTAATAACTTTGCTTTTAGACGAAAAATATTAAGCTCCTGAACTTAGTCAAGATGTATACCACTTATTCAGTTGCTATGTGTCAACTTGTTCACATGGAGAGTAATTTGTGTACAATTACTCACTCATTACTGTAAACTTCTGTCATTAAGTTTCGTTTAAACAAAAATCTTGTACGTAAAGTTTTCAGTGAATTTGGAGAATTATTC
Source organism: Macrobrachium nipponense (assembly GCF_015104395.2). Taxonomy (NCBI): domain Eukaryota; kingdom Metazoa; phylum Arthropoda; class Malacostraca; order Decapoda; family Palaemonidae; genus Macrobrachium; species Macrobrachium nipponense. Next base: position 207,316,730 of record NC_087200.1, read on the forward strand.
ATATTTTCAATAATGTACAAAAATTATGACATTGTATTTAAGATGCGCCTGAAGTTATAGAACTATTATACATATTTGAGAACTTGTATTTAAATATTGTAGTAGCAATTAATAAAAAAAAAACTTGAAATAAAAAAAAAGGAAAGGACATTGTAAATGTGGCAGATCCCTGAAACCCATATTTCTTCCAGAGACCATTATTCCTCTGTTATATTTCGTTCAAATAACCTCTTTTACCTACCTATTTACCAGCTTGTTTACTATACTCTTATTGTCCATCTTGATTAAATTTTTGGAATAACTACTATTTGAATCTTTAATACGAAATTTCAAATATTTGCAGGAGTTCTTTACCTTCAGGTGCATTTTGAAATGCTCGGGCGACTTTCAGGTTAAGTGGTAAGATTAGGAAAGGGAGAGACTTGACGAGTCCAGTGAAGAAACCTGTCAAGACTCTTTGTCTGCTTCTTCGGTTATCGTTAGCTGGGTCAAGTCTCGAGGGCAGATGTGTTTGAATATTTCACAGATGTTAGGATGGACTGTGCAGTTTATATCTTTCATTTGTACATGTCTTTTATTCTCTAGATATCTCTGACTAAATCGTTTAATGTCGTGTGCTTACGTTTGCATTAAAATACTTTTTATCTTGACTAAATCAGTTTATATGCTTAAGCATCTGAATAACTGCAGAGAGAGAGAGAGAGAGAGAGAGAGAGAGAGAGAGAGAGAGAGAGAGAGAGAGAGAGATTTGCTTTAACGTATTTTCAAGCGAAATTGAATTAATTTGCATAATTATTCGACTAAATGATTTCGAGTTTAGTCATGGTGTTCGATGAATGTTTAGATAGTATTCAGGAATAACTGAAGATGCTTTCTCATCAACTCTCTCTCTCTCTCTCAATCTCTCTCTCTCTCTCTCTCTCTCTCTCTCTCTCGCAACAACCCCCTGCACGCACCACATGCCCATGGAACAGCGATTTTTTTCTCACTATTTCCTTGTATATTTTTCACCCAAAAAAATTTTTTCTCTATCATGAACGCTGGAATATGTTTTACGCATGAGTGGAGAGTATTCAGCAATAAATTCTCTCTCTCTCTCTCTCTCTCTCTCTCCTCTCTCTCTCTCTCTCTCTCTCTCTTCTCTCTCTCTCTTGCTGTGTGCGTGCGTGCGTTCTCCCGCATGAAGCTCAAAGAAAATGTCTATATCATCCCAGGTAAGTAAACGCCAAATAGAAATGTTTTCAAACATAAACTAAACTCTACCTGCTAACACAGATAAAGTTAACTGATCTGCAGTCATATATTCATTTCAACGATTTTTGTAAATCATTTAGCGCCCTTCACAGACATATTTATACAGACAACTTTCCCATCCACGTTAAAACAAACAAGCTCTCACAATCACGAAAACGGATAATATTTATATTCCCGAAGTCATAGTGGGAGTCAAGAATTCCTAAAAATGTGACGGAAGCAAAAATAGCTGCTCGAGTGTTCGTTTTTAATTCTTCTGGATGGGGGAACTATCGCCGAATGCAAGTCAAATAAGAAGGGAGATATCTTGGTAAAAAAAAAAAAAAAAAAAAAAAAAAAAAAAAAGGAAAAGAATGGTGACCCTCTGTAACAAAAATAAAACATCTTACAACGAAATCGGGGTTTTAAGATGTATGACATGATCAACTGAAAAGCAAGAATTTGTATCTAGTTTACAGTAGACATCCTTAAGATCAACTGCGAGAAATTGGATGACATCAACTGCCTGTACGATTGAAGTTTTGGAGCTATTTTTCCTCATCGTGGTCAAGTACAGGTAAGAAGTGGACCCATTTTGACCTCAGTTATTTTGAAATCAGTCTTCTCTTTCTGTAACCAACGGCTACCTGGGCGAGTTGCTTCAACTCTATGAGGATGGAAATATAATAAACATCATATTATTTGGAATCTTGAATCTCAAGTCATTGTTCCCTGCGGGCTTGTTTGACTAAGATGTAAATGTTGATTATATGAATAGAGAAAGCAGAAGTAATTAAGTATTCTCTCTCTCTCTCTCTCTCTCTCTCTCTCTCTCTCCTCTCTCTCTCTCTCGCTCCTACCTCTCTCCTCATCATCATCGTCAACATTATCTTCTTGCAGATCACCAGATCTAAGACAAAGAGATTTTGCAACCCATGTTCATTGTAGCCTTCATTGTTGTTGACAGTTTATATCATATGCAGATTAGGATACAAGGCAGAAGAATGACATTTTCCCATGAGAATGCATCATTTTGGAAGGAATGAGAACAGCCTCATCTATCAACCGTTGGTGTATCATGGCTCAATGTCGAGTACCTATAGGCATTTATTGTCATACAAAAAGCTGTTTCATTTTTAGGTTTTCTAGTGACTCTACAATGGCTGTAGATGGCTGGTGGTTTTCAGTGATTATTATCATTATTCATACATAAACGTTTACCGTGGACATTACGGTCATAGGAAAATAGTGAATAAAGTTGAATATTAGTGAAGAATACAGATAGTTTAAACCTCTTTAAGTGCAGATCTTTATTTATGTTCAGGAATACCGATTTAAATAAACATCTCTGACTATGATATAATAAGGACATAGCCTCATCTTTTATCGTTTGGTTCTGTCGACACAATAGCAATAAAACTTTATATGAACTTGAATATAAATAACGCATATCATATCTCTCTCTCTCTCTGTCTCTGTCTCTCTCTCTCTCTCTCTCTCTCTCTCTCTCTCTCTCTCTCTCTACGCAGCATAGACACCTTTTCTGTTCATGTTTTTAATCACTTAGTTCATATAGCAACGTTTACGCTTATAATAGGAAATCACCAGATGACAAAGACTTTCATGTTGCAATATTTTGAACGAAATTTCATACAAATACTCAGATTTGGCATTTAACACTGGGGATTATATATTTGTCTAAAACGAAACAAATTAAGCCATCTTGTCCCCAGACTAATTGAAATTCAGCATCAGCATAATTTCCATTCCCTTTTCAAAATTGTGCAGGAAGCACATGCAGTGTTTAAAGAGGTTTGTAATGATTCACGAATTTCCCTATAATTTCAGCAGACGGAGCAAATCCCATTGCATACTAGATTATGCAAACCACGCTAATTACAGGAGTAACCAGTTATCAAGAGAATGATCATCGTTGCATATTTTAAAATGACTGATAAATTTAACAATTAAATTCAGGTATATCATGTCAATCACGTATTCAATAATTTATTATATAATTGACAGAAACATTTCAGATAACGTTGTTTGTCTCCAGCTCATAAAACTGTATCAATATGAACAAAAATTAAAATTCGAATTCAATTTTATCACTATGTTATCGTATTGATAAGCCGGCCACGTGGTCACTACCCAGTCCTTTCTCTAGGAAGAAATTTCAAGTCTTTTTCAAGTCTATTGGATGGACGCCAGCATTTTGATACGTGGGGGAGTATGGGTCTCAGATATTTGTTATATTTCTTATTTTCTCGCCAATAAGGGACTCAATACATTGGAATAACTCGAGTAGCGTTTTAATAGATAACGGTCCACTATAGGAAAAATTTTAAGTTATCATAAGGTCATACGAAGTTTATAATCTAAAGTGATGATCAGTTTCACCTCTACCGAAAATGCCTTCGTCCAACTGAACGCCACGTAGAGTCAGGAATACCAACAAAAATGTAAAGAATTAACTTCTTATTACTGAGAATTATACAAAGATATAATGTTAATCATAAGGTAAGAAGGTAAGTAAAATTATTTTAACAATTTTATCATGTTGAATAGCATATTACGTGGTACATGTACATGTTTTTCTTCGTCTAAAACCTGGCAAGTTGGCTATTCTGACAGCACGGGGGTCCAACTAATTTAAACAATGTCAACATAAGTTAGGATTTCCTATTATCATGGTGAAATATACAACGATTATCAGGATAATTAAAAATTGTAATAAAGAAACTTTAATCATTTATTATTTCTAACTTGTTGAATACGAACGATTCAAAGTGGTATATTTTCGTAATTTTTCTTCCTCTAAAACCTGGCGAAGTTGGCCATTCTGACTGCAAAGTGTCCAAGGAATGAAAGCAATACCAACATAAACATTAGTAATAATTTATTATTTTCGCTGTTAAATAATAAATAAAGTGCTACATTGACAGCAAATTCCTTCTTCTAAAAGCTACAAGGTAGGTAATTCCGACTGTACCATTTTCAGTGAGGTAAAATAAGAACATTTAACTATCAAGTACAGTAGCGATGACATATCAATATTTACGATGTTTGAAACCTAAAGGAAGGCCCCAACTTTCAAGGCTGCACTTACGTCATACCTCATTGGCTCGTCCTGATAACATCTTCTTACAAAAGATATTAGTCTGTGCATAGCAGGATAAAGTCTGCTGTAGTAAGCGGACGCATATTCACCACAGAATTACTTTGAAATGAAAAGCCATCAAAGACAGATGTCCTAACAATGAGTTTTTAAACTTGACCTTTTAGATATACAGAGAAGTTATGATACTCCCTATACTATAAATGGAAACGTAAGATAAATGTCGATTTTGAATGAAAATCGTTTTTAAATGTTTTTTTTATTTTTTCTCTCCGAATCACTTGTACTTGCAAGGAATTCTGTTCCACGATCTTTCAATATCAGGATAAACTTCAACGCATAGGAATAATGATCTTAACGTAAATAAGCCAACATAGTGACATGCGTATTAGTATATTAACCAACATATCCTTTTGAGCCTCGTACAAAATTATGTCTCAGTAGCATAAATCATAATGACAGCGCATAAAATGAAAGAGATCCTTTGGTCTATAATAAGAAAAATGCCTCGTACTGCCACACTCAGTAAATGACCTATGTTACTTATTATGAATATCAATTTATTTCCATTATCGCAGCAAAATCTAACTGAGTAAACACCGTAGTAGAAAACCGGTTAAATTCTGAGAATATTCGTCTAACACAGGGCATCCTCATTCGGTCAAGAAGGCAAAACTTATGACCTCTTTCCATCCATATTTCGACCAATGGAAATCTTGACTTTCGATCGATCGCCTACAGTAGCGATTCCCAGTCTCTTTGTCTCATCAACTCGTAACGTAATTTCAGTTAATACATCGACTCCCAAAACATTTAAGTGGAAATGAGATATTACGAAAAAAGGAAAGTCATACCGACATGTTTTTAGAAACTTAATATGAGATAATTTGGAAGTAGTGTACGTTATTAGTAGTTGTAAATTGATAAGGGAACCAGAACTAAAAAAATAAAAGTATTTAACATTCCAGATAAAAAAAAAAAACTTTTTCTTTTTCTGAACTTGTAATCGATAATATGAGGGTGCGTCTGATGGGCTTAGCAAGGGTTTTAGCTAGTGTTGTGGGAGATGGCTGAGTTTTAGTTGTAGGTCGCCGCGATCTTTCGGGTTCATTTCACCTTCTCCTTGTTAGAATTGTGTTTACATGTCCAAAAGTAGCTTCATTTATGCATGCCCAAGGCTGAGTAATATTTGATACACTCAATGAACATCATTTTGTACATAAGGAGAGGTCTTTATGTGCTCCTGTATGTTGACTTAACCTTTTTTCTTTACTCTGTGTTTGGCTAGTCAGTATCTGAGGATTTTCCTTGGGATGACATCTCTCTGATTAATGAAAATTCCTAGTTTACTTCCCTCATTAGATTCGTGAGAATTTTTTCAAGACATTGTAAAGAATTATCTTTTCATTTCCATGGGTTTTTAGTTAAAAATGACAAAATTTAAAGTTTTAAACGATAGAATCTCATATTTGATATGATTTAGTGGACAAGAAATGGAAAGCTGGTTTAAGAACACAAACGTTTAAAATGGAAACTTTTTTTATAATTGAATGATAGGAAAGTTTCCATATTATGTAGATGCCAGTGGCCCATTTATTTCATTATCCTTAGTAGGCACGTAAAAAAAAAAAAAAAAAAAAAAAGGCAAAACAAAAAGGAAAACAAAAATTAATATAATAAAAAGCGGAAAATATGAGTGCTTCACCTTCAAAACATAGAGCTTCTGACTTGCCTTTAGAAGGAAGTAGTGTAATCAGACAGTGGACCTGCAGTAGAAGAAAGTAAGAGACAGAAGGTCCAATCAAACATCACTGGATTTCTGAGTTCCAGAGAGGAGGCTGAGCTATAGAGTCAGGATTGACCAAAGAGATTACACACTCACACTTAATTTTTGGGGTCTCCTTGTGACCCATATACTTACAGACACTACTAGAGCGTGGCGTAACATTCATCCTCACGTACGTTGAGTCTTAAGGACGTTGTCCACAGGTGCAGTGATCTCTCTTGAATCTGCGTTTCGTTTTTTTTTTTACG
>NC_087200.1:207333114-207367843 GCF_015104395.2 Macrobrachium nipponense
ATATATATATATATATATATATATATATATATATATATATATATATATATATATATATATATATATATATATACATATATATATATATATATATATATATATATATATATATATTATATATATATATATATATATCATTACGTCAATACTCTTTCTTTTAACTCTTACCAGGCTCTTCAACTTAAGAACCAAAACCATTCTGTCTCGTTACAACATAAAAATGTCTCCCTAAATATTTCAAGCACAACTTTCGGGAAAGATTCGCTCGAGTTTGTATGCATATCCCACGAAATCTGTTCCCAGGATGCAGGGGTTCGTTTGATATGGAAACTATGGGACGGTATTATGCCTTTACAGATACAAATTGCATTTCATTTGAGATTCTGCTCCCTTTACGAATGTCTGCTTGTTTGTTTGCTTGTATAACAGAGCATTTACTCATGTGAATAGCCAGTGGATTTTATTTCTATATTTGCGTCCCCTTGAGTCCTTACACGTGTTACAAATATTCTAAGGATGATTCATAAAAAAATATATTAAATTTTCGACACATAGAGAAAAGAAATAGACAATAGAACTACAAAATGGTAAGAAGTTAGTTATCATACAACATACAACGATCAGTTACGTATTTTGTAACATTAAATGATAATTTAAAAAGTGTTCATACTTTATTATTCAACATATTCGGAAGAAGACTTATTCCTAACGATACTTTAATTTCAAATCTACTCTTATTCACACCCTGAAATCATGCATTGTAATTATAACTATAATTTATTATATTTGTTATTTTCTGTATTTTGTTAATTTTCTTTAAGTAGAATAACATTACTCAGTGTATCTTGACAGCTCTCTGCAAATCAGTTTGTTCAACATATCGACACTTCTTTGTGTACTTAAGCACTTCTAAGATTGCATATTCGGCTATTCCTTCGTCATGTCATTCCATCTCTGTCTGTCTCTCTAATTATGAGAGAGAGAGAGAGAGAGAGAGAGAGAGAGACGAGAGAGAGAGAGAGAGAGAGAATGTTAAAAGAACAACTTTTTTTTTTCTATACCTAAGCACTCTTTCAAGATTCTATATGCATCCATTCCTGCACCATGTTTTCTCCTCTCTCTCTCTCTCTCTCTCTCTCTCTCTCTCTAAACGATTGTTAAAAGATCATTTTTTTCTGTGCATGTATTTAGGAATATTATGTATTTTAGAAAACATATCTGACTATTTTTGTCCCCCCACCCGCACCTCTCTCTCTCTCTCTCTCTCTCTCTCTCTCTCTCTCTCTCTCTCTCTCTCTTGCAAAACAAATACTAATAGCGTAAGTCTTTTCTTTGCCTGCTGGATTACACCTTTGATTTTTTCTTTTGCTTTCTTTCGAGTGTTCCCTGCAACTACGGCACACCCCCCCCCCCCTCCTCCCTCTCCTCTCATCTCTCTCTCTCTCTCTCTCTCTCTCTCTCTCTCTCTCTCTCTCTCTCTCCATCAATGCTTCCCCAGAGCCAAAAGCGTTAAAAGGTTCTTGAGACCTGAGAGAGAGAGAGAGAGCGAGAGAGAGGTCGACAAAGAAACCAATAGCAGTGTCTTATGTTATTACATTCCAGGTCTTTTTCACTTCCCAGATAATTTCAGACTCGAATTGTACCTGAGATTTCTCTCAGTCTTCTTATTGTTTTAGAGACGGTTTCTTTGCTGGAAGGACTTTGTGTTTTATTTGTTTTTGAGTTTACTAAAGAATTAAATTGTAGGAGTGTCTATTTAGTTTTATACTGTATAATATTTTAACTTAAAGAAATTTTATTTATGAATACATGGTTAGTTGTTAAGTTAAAATTCCTAAAAAATTATACTATTTTTGTAAACTAATCTTACATCAATAGGAAAAATACACTATAATCTGTAGAGGAAAAATGTAGAGTATTATTATTATTATTATTATTATTATTATTATTTTTTGCTCTATCACAGTCCTCCATTCGACTGGGTGGTATTTATAGTGTGGGCTTCCGGGTTGCATCCTGCCTCCTTAGGAGTCCATCACTTTTCTTACTATGTGTGCCGTTTCTAGGATCACACTCTTCTGCAGGAGTCCTGGAGCTACTTCAGCCTCTAATTTTTCTAGATTCCTTTTCAGGGATCTTGGGATCGTGCCTAGTGCTCCTATGATTATGGGTAACGATTTCCACTGGCTTATCCCATATCCTTCTTATTTCTATTTTCAGATCTTGATACTTATCCATTTTTTCCCCTCTCTTTCTCTTCAACTCTGGTGTCCCCATGGTATTGCGACATCAACGAGTGATACTTTCTTCTTGACTTTGTCAATCAACGTCACGTCTGGTCTGTTTGCACGTATCACCCTATCCGTTCTGATACCATAGTCCCAGAGAATCTTTGCGTGATCGTTTTCTATCACTCCCTCAGGTTGGTGCTCGTACCACCTTATTACTGCAAGGTAGCTGATGTTTCTTGTACAGGCTCCAGTGGAGGGCTTTTGCCACTGAATCATGCCTCTTTTTGTACTGGTTCTGTGCAAGTGCCGGGCATTCGCTGCTATGTGGTTTATGGTCTCATTTTTCCTTTCGTATTGCACTTCCTACATATGGAGAGATGTTATTTTCCATCTATCGTTCTTTGAACATATCTGGTTCTTAGGGCCTGATCTTGTGCCGCTGTTATCATTCCTTCAGTTTCCTTCTTTAGCTCTCCCCTCTGTAGCCATTGCCATGTGTCATCGCTGGCTAGTTCTTTAGTCTGTCTCATGTATTGTCCGTGCATTGGTTTGTTGTGCCAGTCCTCTGTTCTGTTTGTCATCCTCCTGCTCTGTATATTTCTGGGTCTTCGTCTACTTTTATTAGTCCTTCTTCCATGCACTCTTTAGCCACTCGTCTTCACTGGTTTTCAGATATTGCCCCAGTGCTCTGTTCTCGATTGTCGACGCAGTCCTCTATACTTAGTAGTCCTCTCCCTCCTTCCTTTCGAGTTATGTATAGTCTGTCCGTATTTGCTCTTGGGTGTAGTGCTTTGTGTATTGTCATATGTATCAGTTTTCTGATCTATGCTGACCGAGTTCTGCCTTCGTCCATTCCACTATTCCTGCGCTGTATCTGATATTATTATTATTATTATTATATTATTATTATTATTATTATTATTATTATTATTATTCAGATGATGAACCCTGCTCTCATGAAAGAAGCCCAAAGGTGCCATTGGCTTAGAAATTCAAGCTTTCAAAGGGTATGGTGTTCATTATTCTTTTTGCCAGAGTTCATGACAATTGTGTATAAAACATCTCTAGTAATGGCACGCTTCTTGGGAGATTTTGCAAGATGAAATATTTGGTTAGAGAATAGCACGTGGGAGTGTTCCTCCTAACTACTTTTTTAGTTTTCAGTAAAAGAAAACTATTATGCTGGCTTTGTCTGTCCATCCGCACTTTTTCTGTCCCCCCGCAAATCTTTAAAACTACTGAGGCTAGAAGGCTGCAAATTGGTATTTCGCTCATCCATACCTCAGTCATTATACATAACAAATTGCAGCCCTACAACTTCAGTAGTTATTATATTATTGAAAGTTAAATTTAGACATAATCACTGGGCGAGCATCATACAAAAAACTTGATTTTTTATTAAACTATTATTGTACAAAATAATATATAATCATTCTACAATTATGCGTGAGAAAAGTGTAGAACATAAGGGAAAGGAGAATATTCTAAATTCGGCAAAATTATAAGGTCCAGCTCTTCCCAAGAACCCGAACAAGGTAAAATCACACGATAAACATTTTTCACCTAAAATCATAGTGTTAAGAGCTTTTAGAATCGGAATTTTATACCACACACCAAAGTTAACGGAATTTTCTTAATCTCTTTCTCTCAAGTATCTGGAATATCTTATGGCTTTTTTCACGAGTAAAATCCTGCAAGCAGGAGCATTTTACATAAGGAGAGAGAGAGAGAGAGAGAGAGAGAGAGAGAGAGAGAGAGAGAGAGAGAGAGAGAGAGAATCATTCTATAATTTTGTGCAAGTAACTTTGGGTCATATTAGTCCGGAGAGAAAGGCCAATGTGGCGAATGTGGAGGCCGTCTTTAAGTACACAAAGAACGATTCCATGTCAGCTCCTCCGGTTACAGGAAAACCTAGATTAAGGAAATTGTATACAGTTGCAGATGTTTCGTCTTTAAGGGAGGAGAAAGGGAGGAGGAGGAAGAGGACGGTAGGGACAGAGAAGACAGCAGATAAAGGATGGGAGTAACTGTTGGAAGAAATGAGTCGAGTGTGTTATTTCGTTTTTAATACTTAAAACTTGTTATTTTAATACTTGCTTTGGTATAACAGTATACACTACTGTTTTATCTTTATCACCAAAGACTTCCGTCCTGCAGTAAGTACAATGTGAAGAAAATTAATCAGAAGGAATATGGAAGGAGAAACTATACATTACTTTATCCATATGGAAATTCTTCTTTACATCGTTATTTGTAGCAAAGGGAAGAGAGGATTTTCGCAAACTACCATTTCCTACAACCACTTCACAATTAGTGGTCATTAACTTTCCCTTCTTACTCTTTTTAGAGATACGGAAAATGAGACAGGAGTTTCCCTGCAAACTCTCTTTGTAGTTTTCATATTTTTGTTGAAGGAGAAACAGTTTTCCCGAGAAACATTTAAGGTTAATTGTTTCTTTAGGTTGGAATTCAGAATTGCAAAGGCAATAATGCCCCTGGAGTTTCTCTAGATTTCTGTACCAGCGTCCAGACCCCTACAACAGAGAGAGAGAGAGAGAGAGAGAGAGAGAGAGAGAGAGAGAGAGAGAGAGAGAGTGTTGTCCTAAGGATTCTAACGAGGGGAAAGAGAAAGTTCATGAGCCATAATTGTGCAGTGATAGTAGAAAATGGTAATTTGCGTAAATAAAGCTCGAAGGAAAAATGACCTTATGAATAAAGTGATTGGCCTTTAGCCCTTCCCATATGTAGAGTTCTTCCTTCCATATCCAACTAAACTATTTTCATGTAATTTTATTTAATGTATGATGGAAATCTTTGGTGATGTGTGTGCGTGTCTGTCTGTCTGTTCTGGACCTATGTCTCTCTTGTGTATTAACGACTTTGTCTTTCTAAGATGAAATGCATAAAAACTTGTTTTTGCCTCTCCCTGATATAATTATTTATTTATTTATTTATTTTGTTTATTTAGATAATGGTGAATAGGGAAGTCTATCTTTTTGGCTTAAACTTATATATATTCTCTAAATCGAGCATGAAGAACGTATCAAAGTTTTTTTACATTTTTTATATATATTAATGTGAATCCAAAATCATTTACTGTTAATGGATTGCATTTTGTCTTCGTATCAGTATATACAGATTTAATGTCCCTAATTTATTATTTATTCAATTTTATTCAAGCCTTCCTTTACGTTAAGTATTACTGAAGAGAAATATATTTTAAAAAACTCCCCAGAGTCCTCTTTTCCTTTAAGATGATAAGTGGACATTTTTCACACTGAACTTAACTCTTCCTAATTAGCAAATCTCTCACGAGATGAATAGCCACTCCTCTTCCACAAATTAATAACTAGTCTAGTTTAAGGAGTGGGTTATGTACACAAAACCGAATAAATAATGGGTCTTCCACCTTAATTGGTCTCCCCAAATAATTCATCAAATATTGACTGATGCTAAATGCACCTTATTTTGATTATGATAAATCTATCTCTCCAGATTCCAGTGTGGAAAATGTGCCCCGCCCTTACCGAGTTAAAAGTTATGCAGACATATTTCTTTTCAGAAGAGTGCCCAAGAATAGATATTTAACTTTTATAAGGGAATTCAATCATTTCCAGTATTGCAGCTCAAAACAAGTCAGGAAATCTTTGCCAGCTGAATTTCAAACAGATTGTATACTTTCTCAATCTTTTGATTTTAAAAGAAGAATGATGACACAATAAAGTCTCTCTCTCTCTCTCTCTCTCTCTCTCTCTGCTCTCTCTCTTCTCTCTCTCCTCTCTCGCTCTATATAATATATATATATATATATATATATATATATAGATATATATATATATATATATATATATATATATAGTAAGTGTTTACATAATAAAATATGAATGTTAGTCCATATATATAAAAGATTGCTTGCAGGAATGTGATCAGACTAGAGACGCTAAAGATGACGTATACAATAAGTATGTAGGCTAAGTTGACATGCCGTCATCTGTGGTCATTCATTTGTTTTGAAACAGTCCAAGCTCCCTGCTTGAGACAACTACCCCGGACCTATGATTCAAACGGCCTACGTGATCTGTAGCGTGTCTCATGATTGTGTGTCGTATGTAACTGTCATCTGATAGTATGTTCATATGTTCGAGCTACTATCTGCTTCCTTCATAACTTGTAACAGAGATGGTAGACAGGCAGAACAGAGTTAGCTATCGTCATTAGAAGACCTGTACCTCTTTACCTAAGCTTTATCATGTAGAGGAATAGGATTAGCCATCATCATTGGCAAAAGCGATCAGCTATCGTTATTACAAGACTTGTACAATCATATCTGATCTTCAGCATGTAAACTTCAGAAGAATCACTATATTTTTTATATTTCGTGTTTTCTACAAGAACCTCCTCACCATGAGTTTAACACATCGTCGTAATAACCAACAAGATAATACCGACTTCGTAAGTGATCTACAAAACCCCCAGACACTCCATTGAAGATGGAAGTGCAATACCAACCGACTTAGCGTAAGATTTATCGCTAGTCTAACATTACCTCGTAGGGCGCCTTATCATAAAAGGCACAAGCCCTAATATGGTGGCAGTGGACAGAAGAACTCTACACCTCTCCGAAGAAACATCAGAATAATGAAGTATCATATAAGAACTCTTCAACACGACGAAAGCAGCAGATTCTTCAAGCAACTTATTTTCATCGTTTAGTGAGGCGACTTCAGAAAACAATAAGAACTCTTCAACGACGACGAAAGCAACAGATTCTTCAACCAACTTAGTATCATCGTAAGTGATCTACAAACCCCAGACACTCCATTGAAGATGGAAGTGCAATACCAACCGACTTAGCGTAAGATTATCGCTAGTCTAACATTACTCATAGGGCGCCTTATCATACAAGGCACAAGCCCTAACATATATATATATATATATATATATATATATATATATATATATATATATATATATATATATATATATATATTATATATATATATATATATATTTATATATATATTTATATATATATATAGTATATATATATATATATATATATATATATATATATATATATATATATATATATATATATATATATATATATATATATATATATATATATATATATATATATATATATATATATATATATATATATATATATATATATATATGTATATATATATATATATATATCTTATATATATATATATATATATACTATATCTATATTCACAATAATGTTTTTCAATACAGTACTAAACAATTACATCACGTGACCCAAAATAAAGAAATCACTCAAGGGAATGTTTCTTTTTTTTCTACAATAACTCGTATCATTTACATAAAGTCGAAAAGCAGAATATAAGAGCTAATTTAGAGTGTGCTTCCACACTGTCAGATTCTGAACGTTTTATATCAGAGGTAGAGCTCCACTCTTTTAGGACTTGGGCTTAAAGCGAGTGTGCTAAAAGTTTCAGTATAAAATATTTTGCATTAGGATTTAACCTTGATGTTGAAAAGGAGTGTACAGAATGCTTTCACACATAGTCTTTTGCATTAAGGTATACCATAAATACGGGGTATATAAATGGCAGTAGATACATTATTTTGAAATTATTCGCATTAGTAATGATGCTATTTAGATGTCATTTATTACAGGAATATTTTAAAATACATATACATATTTATGTATGTTTGTATGTATGTTATATATATATGCACACTTGAGTCTGTTGTTGAGGCAGGAAAGAGTCACTTTAATAATGGAATGCAGATGAACATATTAGGCAGCAAACTAGAGATGTAATAAAAACCTTTGAAACCCTGTCTCCCTTTTATAAACATGAACAAAGGACGGTACATTTAAACAAACAGAATTCGAAGGAAAACTAAGCAAATACAATAACAGTTATATCCACGATGGATACTGTTGTTAATCTTCTTTTATTCTATTTCCGTTGCTTTAGGATCAAGAACAAAACCCTTCTTCTTTTCCGTTTATCAGGGTTTAACCGTGGAAGTCTTGCTTTTTTATTTCCGGGATTCTAAATCTACGTTTGTAGAAATATTTGCTCGTTGACTTTGAAAGACGTAGATATGAAAATACTCCATTTAGGAGCCGCGCCATAGTCAGCAGTTGGGTATTTTCCCAGAGATGTCGAATGAGGTCTATTTTATTGCCAGTCTTCTGGCTAATTTCCATTTATATTGGAAATGAACTTTGGGTCGTTAATTTGATGATATTCTTCGAAAATATTACCATTTATGAAGTACTGATTGTTTCTTTATTTCCGAGAAATGAAATGAGGCCCTCATTGTATATGTAAAATGCATAAACTTAATATATTTTGGTTTAATTTATTGTTCTTCATCTCCTGCTTAATTTTTCGCGCAATGATAGTGTCATAGTGAAAGGTGGCAGGAAATAAAATGTACTTCAGTAATTATAAAATCGGATCGCATCTGATGTTGTCACAGGAAGGTCAAATGGATGAAAGCCACTTTAAAAAAACGTATTTATAAGAATAAATAAACCATCAGTCTTCAGTTAATCATTAGTGCTATTTTAGGCTTAATTACAGCAGTAGCTCCAGAAACATCTAGATTAATGTAGCCATGTGAAAGTTACGAATCATATGCACTGCAAAAGATAGTGCAGTTGTTCGTAAAGTTAAAATTGGCTAGAAATATAGAACTATAATTGGCTTTACCCATTATACAACTTCTGTTTTCTATTGCACAGGAAATATTCACTAAACAACAGAAAGAAACTTCAAGAAAAATGATTACGAGAAATATTAAATGCTACAAATTGATACAACTTCATCTTTAATTAAGAGATACAACAGTATCTTTTCTAGTGCCGGAAAGGTATATAACTCAATCTTTAAAATATTAATCCTTTGAAGGATAACAGTCATTCGCTCAATGTTTGAAAATGACATGTTAAAATACATTTAACAAAATATGCCTAATTTTAAGTAAACTCAAAATTAATGAGAAATCGAGAAAGGTGTTAATACACCAACATTACTACTTAAAGTTTCGGCAATAAATCATTCCTTTACAAAACATATTTTCTTGCTTGTGCGTGACAGAATCCGCAAGTTATTACACCAATGGAAGTCGCGACTTTAATTAAGCTTTAATTAATAGGCGTACCACCCGGAGAGCTATGCTTTCAATGCTATACGTGTCATTGAAGCATACAAGAAGCATACGTGTAATAAACGCGAGTGGGTCTGTAACCAAGTGCTCTCTCAGTTTCGCGCGGTCTCTACTTCATAATCGTGCATGCATGTGATGAATATGATTAAATATACATATTTATAAATGCTCTAATACGTAGGCTAATGGTTTTGCGCACGATAAGTCTCTCTCTCTCTCTCTCTCTCTCTCTCTCTCTCTCTCTCTCTCTCTCTCTCTCTCTCTCTCTCTAAACGCTCGTTGATTACGCGACTACGAGCCATAGAATTCTGTAATTAAAGCTCAATTTCTAACGTATATGTTCAGATGTAATGATTTTCTTCAGCAGTTCCCTAAGACAACTTCGTTGACATTTTTTTTTTATTATGAGGAAGCCATCATTCCCAATGATATATATCTTATTTTTCCAGTGGCGTCACTTTTCTGAAGCCAATCACTAAACTATTTCTCAAGTTCTAGTAGCAATCTAGAGGAATTTTTTCCATCGCGCAGTTTTTTTTTTTTTTTTTTTTTTTATGTTATTTATCACATTCAACTTCCTTCGAGATCTGTATTGTGTGTATGTTTGTGTGTGTGTGCGTAAGCTTTTTGTGATTATAGCAGTGTCTTCATATTCAATTCCATGAATTGAGGAAGCTTATGATACCTTCATATAACATAAATTCCATCTCTTTTCTGGGATTCCAGTAGTTAATAATATGCACTCTCTGCTGAACAAGATTGGATTTTTCTTTTCTTTTTTTTTATTTTTTTTAATATCACATTTGACTAGCCTTTTTCTTTTTTCCAGTTTCATAAATAACAAACTTCAGCATATGAATAATCTTCATACTTTAACTGACAGTCCAGAAGAGAAATACTCACAATCACAACTGAGAATATGAAGAAATTAAGAATGTTTAATGAGCGTGGATGTCCTGATTCAAAATGATCTAGAGCATAAATTTCCCAGATTTTCGGAACATCAAAGTTCTCTGATCAAAGTGCCACAGGGAATGCATGAAATTAAGATCTTAAACAGAATATTTCCCAGGAAATGACATTTGCGAAACTTATGATTAGACGAATATTATCGCATGAAAATATGTTTTAAAAAATTTAATTTGTATTCGTCTGCTCTTTTACAATAACGTAGGTGAATATTTTTAATATTTATTCATTTAAGATTTTGAGACTGACCTGAATTTGGCTCTTCATACTCTTCTATAGTTTTGAATATTGATTATCATATGAGATAAATGAATCTACAGCTTTGGAAATTGATTTGATAATAAATAGAGCTATTTGCTTTTTAGATATCTATATAAATTTTTCTTTACCACTGCGAAATTTCCATTAACTTACTTATATTCTAATATAAAGTTATTTATTCATACTGATGAATTTATCAATTTAAGCAAGAATATTGTGGGATCCTCTCTCTCTCTCTTCTCTCTATCTCTCTCTCACTCTCTCTCAGGCATAAATTGAACTCTCGTGTTTTATGCAAAATCTCTGACCATGGATTGGTATCGAAAACAATCAGGATTAGGCATTACATTTAACTCTCTCTCTCTCTCTCTCCACCACCCCCCCCCCCCCCCCGCTCCCGCCCGCCCGTCGCTTTACGTCATATCCGGCCTTCGTGAAGAACGATTAACGACCTTAGAAGAAAATGGCCGGTGAGTGATTGCCAGTAAAGTCCGTTATTAACATAAAAGTCATATTTAACGAGCAGCCAATGAAAGAAATGGCATTTTTCTTTCCTTTGGAAGTCATTGCAGTTACTGTAATAATATTATTTCATTTCTCTTTAATATATATATATATATATATATATATATATATATATATATATATATATATATCTATATATATATATATATATATATATATATATATATATATATATATATATATATGATATTCTATATATATATCTATATATATATATATATATATATATACACTATATATATATATATATATATATATATATATATATATATATATATATATATATATATATATATATATGCAGTCCCTTAAGGACACTGTATCCAAACCCGAAAATTTATTCAAACTTCGTCAAGTACCCGCGAGATTCCCCAACAGATGGCGCGCAGATCAGGGCGAGAGAATTAAGTTCCTAACTCTTTCTTTATCGTCGTGTTATGGTCCATTCCCGAGGCCCTCAGGATTTGCCAGGGATTAGGTGGAAACAATAATTTTTCAGCTCAAGAGAAGTCCTTTCTGTCTGCTGCCTTCAGGGGAAAAGAAAAGCAGGTGTTATGTGACGTGACATCGAGTCTTTTTGCTTGTTTCCTTGTTTATAATTGGTTTCCGTCAGGCATTGAAAGTTTAATTATAACTTATTTATGTTAATGGTTTAAGATTAATCTTTAATAACTACTCTCCCGGTGAAAGGTAGTGCTGTCAGTGCACTTCACGCGGTGCACTGTAGGCAATATTTAGGTTCTTGACAGCATCCCTTCGGCCCCTTGCTGCAACCCCTTTCACTCTTTTTAATTAATGTACCTCCGTTCAAATTCTCTTTTTTCCATCTTACTTTCCACCCTCTCCTAACAATTACTTCATAGTGCAACTGCTCTGAGGTTTTCCTCCTGTTGCCCCTTTCAAACCTTTTAATTCTCAATTTTC
The DNA here is from genome assembly GCF_015104395.2 of Macrobrachium nipponense. Lineage (NCBI taxonomy): Eukaryota > Metazoa > Arthropoda > Malacostraca > Decapoda > Palaemonidae > Macrobrachium > Macrobrachium nipponense. Next base: position 207,345,201 of record NC_087200.1, read on the forward strand.
TTCTCAGCACTTAATGACCTCATTACAGGTCCAAGCGCTTGGCCATTGTCCTAAATTTTATATTCCATCCCAATTATGAATTATTCTCCTGTCTCGGTTTCTTTATGATTTAATCTATTAGTTTTTATACTTAATTCTGTTTGCCTGTTTGTCTGTCTTTGATGACATGAATTACTCAGTCCCCATTTAATCTTAACCTTGATGAGGTTCTTGTTATTTTCATCTTACTCTTATTCTTTTGCTTCTCCAGGTTTTTCTCATCCATCTCACTACTTCTCCGTTTCCCTTTCGTTCGTCTTCTTTCCTTTCTGAGTCACGTAATGAGGTCTCTGTGTGTAGGAGACCATCTTCATTCTCTGCAATGAAAGCAAGTTCGCCTTCTATTGAGTCATACCCTTTTCTTCAGCAGTCCGGTACTAATGGTGGGATCCTTTTGAAGGCCTGTCATTGTTCAAGGTAAAGGAACAGGTCAGACATTCAGTAAATATTTAGTTTATATTTTTCATATTTTTTCTCTCGAGTTCTTGAGAATATAATAATTTGTTAATCCAAAATGGAATTCCCAGCAAAGTGTGTTGTTTTATAATATCAGGATTAATACCACTCAGTTTGTTAGGAGTTTTATCTTGGTTACGACTTACACATAGAATAGTTTTCCGAGAGCAGTTGTGAAATTTCTAATCCCAAAATATTTGAAACAGGAGCAAATATACTCCATCTCTCTGATGACGTCTCTGAATATCAGTTGTATCGTTTTGAGTTTCTTTTTTCTCATATTAATTTATTTATCAACATTTTCTATAACTTGTCTCTGTGAGAAAAAATGACAAGATAGGAATCTATATTAGAACCAGCTCTCCCGAATTTAAACAGAGAGAGAGAGAGAGAGAGAGAGAGAGAGAGAGAGAAGAGAGAGAGAGAGAGAGAGAGATGCGGAGGAAAGGGTTGGGGGAGGATACATTTTTTTTTTTTTTTTATTATAATGCGTTCAACTCAATCTAAAGTAAACTAAGAAAAAAGACCATCTGCCAAAAACCGGCCCCCTAATTGCTTTCCGGGCTATAAAGGTTATGTATTTTGATTGAAAAAGTAAAGGGGGAAAAAAAGTGAGCATGGGGACCGGATTGGTGTGAAGGAGGGAATATAACAGATCGTTTGGGTGTAAAGATAGAAAGATTGACCATCAAGGAACAGATATTCTACAATAAATGCGAGAAAAAGGAAACCAGTTTTAAAGTGAAAGTTTTTATGCAAGATCTGACATAGGTTTTTGTTGTAGAATAATAATAATAATAATAATAATAATAATAATAATAATAATAATAATTAATAATAATAATAATGTAATAATAATAATAATAATAATAATTAAAAATTCCTCATAGTAGCACGAGTCTTCAAATGGAGAAACAAATCCACAGTTATGTAAATGTACATATATTTAAGTTTAAAACCGAAAAGATAGCTTCGGGAATCTGTACGGTTCCCCTTATCAATCTGATTGATAGGGGAACCGTACAGATTCCCGAAAGCTATCTTTTTCTGTTTTAAAAACTTGAATATATGTACATTTACATAACTGTGGATTTGTTTCTCCAATATAATAATAATAATATCTGAAAACCAGTGAAGACGAGTGGCTAAAGAGTGCATGGAAGAAGGACTAATAAAAGTAGACGAAGACCCAGAAATATACAGAGACAGGAGAATGACAGACAGAACAGAGGACTGGCACAACAAACCAATGCACGGACAATACATGAGACAGACTAAAGAACTAGCCAGCGATGTGACACATGGCAATGGCTACCAGAGGGGAGAGCTTAAAGAAGGAAACTGAAGGAATGTAACACGGGCACAAGATCAGGCCCTAAGAAGCAGATATGTTCAAAGAACGATAGACGGAAATAACATCTCTCCCATAGTAGGAAGTGCAATACGAAAAATGAAACCATAAACCACATAGCAAGCGAATGTCCGGCACTTGCACAGAACCAGTACAAAAAGAGGCATGATCAGTGGCAAAAGCCCTCCACTGGAGCCTGTGCCAAGCCAAACATCAGCTACCTTGCAGTAATAAGTGGTACGAGCACCAAACCTAAGGGAGTGATAGAAAACGATCAGGCAAAGATCCTCTGGGACTATGGTATCAGAACGGATAGGGTGATACGTGCAAACAGACCAGACGTGACGTTGATTGACAAAGTCAAGAAGAAAGTATCACTCATTGATGTCGCAATACCATGGGACCCCACCAGAGTTGAAGAGAAAGAGAGGGAAAAAGGGTGGGATAAGTATCAAGATCTGAAAATAGAAAAAAGAAGGATGGGATATGTCAGTGGAAATCGTACCCATATCAGAGGAGCACTGGGCACGATCCAAAGATCCCTGAAAAGAAATCTAGAAAAACTAGAGGCTGAAGTAGCTCCAGGACTCATGCAGAAGAGTGTGATCCTAGAAACGGCACACAAAGTAAGAAAAGTGATGGACTCTAAGGAGGCAGGATGCAACCCGGAACCCCACACTATAAATACCACCCAGTCGAATTGGAGGACTGTGATAGAGCAAAAAAGAAAAAGAAAAAGGAAAAAAAAAAGAAAAAAAAATAATAATGGGTTAAATAGCAAAAACCCAGCAATGATGGAAAGAAACAATGAAGGAATAAACGACAACGACATAAATGGAACCTCTGGCAACAGAGGAGCTTCGTCCGGCAGCCAGGTTATTCAACCCAATTGAAGGGGAAGACGGTCAGGTACTTGGAGGTCGTCATCCAAACAACTGACACCACAACGACAGTAACCAACAGCCTGAGATTGGAGCTACAGAAGCAAACCAAAGGAAGAAATGGACAAGAGAAGAAAATATGGAAATATGGATATGCTACATCAGAAGCAACCGACGGAGAGATATAGAAGAAGGTTGGTCAACATCTGGAATGAGAGGAATAACACCCCCTAAACGGCAGAACAGAGGCTGGCAGACCAAGTAAGAAACATAAAGAAAAAGAACTGGCTCTCCCCAACAGAAAGAGAAGAACTGGAAAGGGAAATGTCACACGACAACGAATTACACGAAGACGAACTAAGAGACGATGCCCACAGAAGACAGGGATGATGAGTCATCAAACAACGACACACGAAGAAACACGATTAAGTAACAGAGAGGACGGAATGGGTAGAAAAGATTAACAATGGATGGAACCAGATACAGAGAGAACAAAGATCCCCTCTATGAAAGCCTACAACGCCAAGAAATTAAGGAAGAAAACAGGTGAGGTCAATGAAATAATGGGCATAATACACACCACAGTATCACAGAAACAATAACTTGGCATATGCAGGAGCAAGATTAGTAGCAGAACTGATGGGGATACGAAACACCAACACCACCGCACACCAACCCAAACAGACACCAAAACAGCAACATCCTTGGAAAAGGCGCTGGAAAAAGCAAATCATGGTGATGAGATCTGACTTGAGTAAACAGAAAGAGATGGCAGAAAAAAGGCTAAGAAGCAAGAAATACAAAGTACAAGAGGAGGGGACTACAACAAAACAATAGAAGATGTAAAACAGAGGCTTAAGGCCAAAGCACATAAGATCCAACGGTACATGAACAGGAATAAGGGATACCAACAGAACAAACCTATTCAGACTAACCAGAAAAGGCTATACAGCCAACTAAGAGGGGAAGACTACCCCACCAAGAAATTCTGAAGCCAAAACCAAGTAAGAGGACTCTGGGAAAACATATGGAGCAATCCGGTATCACACAACAAATATGCAACATCGGCTCCAGGAAGTCAAGGAAGAAGAAACAGGGAGAATAAAACAAAGATTCACAGAGATCACGACAGACACAGTCAGGCACCAACTAAAGAAAATGCCAAACTGGAAAGCCCCAGGTCCCGATGAAGTCCATGGAATACTGCTCAAAAACTTCAAGGCCTACACACACGAATAGCAGAACAACTCCAGCATTGTATCTCAAATCACCATGCACCCACATGGATGACAACAGGAAGGACATCCTTAGTACAAAAAGACAAGAGTAGGAGAAATATAGCCAGTAACTACAGGATTATCACCTGCCTACCAATAATGTGGAAGTTACTAACAGGTATCATCAGTGAAAGGCAATACAACTACTTAGAGGAGACACCACCATCCCCCACCACAGAAAGGCTGCAGAAGGAAGTGTAGGGGCACAAAAGACCAGCTCCGTATAGGACAAAATGGTAATGAAGAACAGTAGGAGAAGGAAAACCAACCTAAGCATGGCATGGATAGACTATAAGAAAGCCTTCGACATGATACCACACACATGGCTAATAGAATACCTGAAAATATATGGGGCAGAGGAAAAAAAAACATCAGCTTCCTCAAAAATACAATGAGCAACAAGAATACAATACTTACAAACTCTGGAATAAGACCAGCAGAGGTTAATATCAGGAGAGGGATCTTCCAGGGAGACTTACTGTCCCCACTACTCTTCGTAGTAGCCATGATTCCATGACAAAAGTACTACAGAAGATAGATGCCGGGTATCAACTCAAGAAAAGAGGCAACAGAATCAACCGTCTGATGTTCATGGACGACATCAAGCTGTATAGTATGAGAAACCAAGGAAATAGATACCCTAATCCAGACTGTAAGGATTGTATCTGGGGACATCAGGATGGAGTTGGAATAGAAAAATGCGCCTTAGTCAACATTACAAAAGGGCAAAGTAACAAGAATGAAGGGATTAAGCTACCAGATGGGAGCAACATCAAACACATAGATAAGACTGGGATACAAATACCTGGGAATAATGGAAGGAGGGGATATAAAACACCAAGAGATGAAGGACACGATCAGGAAAGAATATATGCAGAGACCTCAAGACAATACTCAAGTCAAAACTCAACGGCGGAAAAAATATGATGAAAGACATAAACACATGGGCAGTTCCAGTAATCAGATACAGTGCAAGAATAGTGGAATGGACGAAGGCAGAATCCGCAGCATAGATCAGAAAAACCAGGAAACATATGACAATACACAAAGCACTACACCCAAGAGCAAATACGGACAGACTATACATAACACGAAAGGCAAGGAGAGAGGACTACTGAGCATAGAGGACTGCGTCAACATCGAGAACAGAGCACTGGGGCAATATCTGAAAACCAGTGAAGACGAGTGGCTAAGAGTGCATGGGAAAAAGGACTAATAAAAATAGACGAAGACCTAGAAATATACAGACAGAACAGAGGGAACTGGCACAAGCCAAACCAATGCACGGACAATACATGATACAGACTAAAGAACTAGCCAGCGATGACACGTGGCAATGGCTACAGAGGGTAGAGCTAAAGAAATAAAGAAAGGAAACTAAAGGAATGATAACAGAGGCCACAAGATCAGGCCCTAAGAAGCAGATATGTTCAAAGAACAATAGACGGCAAATAACATCTCTTCCATATGTAGGAAGCTGCAATACGAAAAATGAAACCATAAAACCATAGCAAGCGAATGTCCGGCACTTGACACAGAACCAGTACAAAAAGAGGCATGATTCAGTGGCAAAAAGCCCTCCACTGGAGTCTGTGCAAGAAACATCAGCTACTTTGCAGTAATAAGTGGTACGAACACCAACCTGAAGGAGTGATAGAAAACAATCAGGCAAAGATCCTCTGTGACTATGGTATCAGAACAGATAGGGTGATACGTGCAAATAGACCAGACGTGACGTTGATTGACAAAATCAAGAAGAAAGTATCACTCATTGATGTCGCAAGACCACGGAACACCAGAGTTGAAGAGAAAGAAAGGGAAAAAATGGATAAGTATCAAGATCTAAAAATATAGAAATAAAAGGATATGGGATATGTCAGTGGAAATCGTACCCATAATCATAGGAGCACTAGGCACAATCCCAAGATCCCTGAAAAGGAATCTAGAAAAACTAGAGGCTGAAGTAGCTCCAGGAGTCATGCAGAAGAGTGTCATCCCAGAAACGGTTGCACATAGTAAAAAAGTGATGGAATCCTAAGGAGGCGGGATGCAACCCGGAACCCCACACTTTAAATACACCCAGTCGAATTGGAGAACTGTGATAGAGCTAAAAAAAAAAAAAAAAATAAATAAATAAATAATAATAATAATAATAATAATAATAATAATAATTTACAATCATAGTGCTTTTACACCTCTCCATGTTGAAAAAACTACTCAGAAACATTGGATTTTTTCTTTGTTATTCTATATGCATAGCAGAGGAAAAATAATAAATTGCCTATGGACAGAAATACATAGCCAACACAACAGATTAGAATAATTTTTGCTACATAAATATCGCAAGAAATCAGGCAAAAATTACAATAAAATATATAATCAACAACTGAACTATAATCTAACTTCTCACAATAGGCAAAAACAAACAAAGTAACCTCACGCTCAGAGATAGGAACGTTTTACCAATGCGCGTGCGCAGGAAAGAGGGAAGACCTTTTCCACCCTTCAGAATAACATATCAATCTCAATACGGAACGAAAAGGATTTCCCCGTCTCTAACAAGGTACACAATGGCCCAGCAGGTGCTTGGACGCATTTCTTTCGACTTCCCAGGAGCCTGTTACGGGTTTCCTGCAAGATACTCACTTTCTTTTAGGGTTTTGTGGCGTCGCCTTCAGTGGTTTTATATCAAATGATTCTTGATTTAGGTGACACTAATTATCTTGACTTTACTTTGACTTCTTCGTTTCTTAGATTTTCATTGGACGATTCGAAAAGAATTTTGGCTTCATTTTTGTTCTTTAATGTTATTTTTGGAACGGTTGTTGATTCATTTAAGGAATATATTTTTTTTCTATTTTTACATACAGATATACGTATATCTATATATTGATGTATGTGACGTTTATAGAACTCATAAGTATGGATGTCAGCATCGCTTCGTATAGAAAACAAATATTTCAATTTTGTTTAATTTGAAAGAAAAACTTTAATAACTTCAATTCAAATTTTTTTTTTTTCTGTTCACACTCAAATAAATATCTATATATTGATGTGTGTGATGTTTATAGATGTTTGGTACAGATGTCAATATTACTTCTTATAGAATGTAGACCCCACAATCTAAAGCATATCACATTTGCACATGGGATCAAAAGTGAAAATATTCAGCGCAATTTGCCATTACTATTTTTGTTACATTTGACCAAATAATAATAAAAATATATATAAAGTAGGTTACCATATCTGTCACTTATAGATCATGCATCTTAGTTTTTTCCATAGTGCAAATTTGATGTTTATACAAATATAATGGTTAGCATATATTCATTGACGTGAATTCATATTTAATTTATTTGTGGACAGTAGTGACAGGATGCCTTTGTTTAAATCTTATTATCCCTAATGTAAATATATATATATATATGTAAGGCCTAGGGGTTTTGATTAATAATATGCGTTCTCTGTGACCTATGGAATGTGGAGAACAGTGCAGAGGTAACGACCTGAGAGTAGCTGATCAATGAGTTTCTGGGATGGCGTGAGATAAAAGTGCTTAGTTCAACGAGTCAATGTACGACAGTTTATGAACTCTTCTCAAAGGTGCCTTTGGGAAACTGGTTGTAGCCAGTAATATGAGGCGTTGTCGAAGTGTGCATTCGTATGTGCGTGTGTGCCTATTCCCTTTAATAGGTTCATACCCAAGCCTATGGGAGGGATTTTGATAGAGGGCTTCAAGTCACAGGCAAGATGCCGTGGCATTCGCCGGGGGGAGTTTTTATTAAGTGTTAAAGTGTCCGATTGTCTGGGTAAGTGTTCAAGTGCTTTAGCCAAAGGGATGGCTTGTTTGATATCTTGTAAGATGTCCATTTTATTAACTTTGTCTTTAAACTTGTGTGTGTACTTACCGGGATGTGTTTCTGCCATCTTTGAAAAACAGACGGATCTGGAAATGCTGGGGGACAAAGAATTCTCAGAGACGTGTAGACTTCTTTTTGGTGACTAGACATTGTACTGTTTTTGAGTTAGTCTGTGAGACTGGATTACTTCATTGATTGGTTTATTTATTAGTTGTTAATAAACGTTAGTGTTATGATGCACTCTCTCATTTTCATTACCTGTTTAGAATGGAGAGAAAGAGGTGGAGAGAGAGAGAGAGAGAGATGCCGAGAGATAGAGGGAGAGGTTATGAGTGATGGGGTGAGTGAGTCTGCCTTCCCGTTTCGTGTCCACGCTTACCTTATGAATAACTGGAAAAATCCCCCCATGTTATAGTGGTGGCAGACGGTTAAGAGGGGATATAAAAGTCTTTTTTCTTTTCTATGCCTAGGAACGCCAATGTAGAGAGATGGGTGGCCAGTTAGAAAATAAAAGGGGTTATGGCTTAGCGATAGTTTCGAACGACAAAGCCTTGGTGGGATTGTGGAAAATCGTTAAACTGTTAGTTTTCAGTTACTTAGTGAGAAAAAAATGAAAAAAACTATCTGTCTCAACTGTGTTTAAAGGGAGGGAAGGATTTTATGACTCAGCATTTTTCCCAGGGAGTCAGCCTAGAAGCAGTGAGCGCACCCAGTATGACTTTTGTTGTGCAATGGCGAGTGTGTTCCGAGATACCCATGCGGGTGTGCGTTTAATGCATATATCACTGCATGTTTTACGAGAATTCAAGTTATTTTTTCCCATTTTGGAGTGGTTAGTATTAAAAAAACTGTTGTTTATCAAAGGGAGAGGGTTTTTGTTTAAATATTTCAGTGAAATGGGATTGGTTCAAGAGGTCAACAATTTTCTTGCCTTTGCCCCATAGTGACGTGCTTTTCTTTATTTGCACATGTTTATAATAGACGTATTCGTCTTTGTTTTAAACACATAAGAGTGATTAAGATGTATTATGCATGTGAACTGTGCTTGGATAATCATATCTGGCTTATAGAGACACAGAGCGGCCACAATTTTACGGGCTCAGCACATTTCTGCAGAGAGGCGCCTTGCATTGCGAGGGTATACTGGCATCCCTCAGGGGGATAGTCGCATGGAGGGTACCACTGGCCTCCCTCGAGAGATAGTGCAGGGATGGGTACTAGTGTATACCTTGGGAAGGGGTCCTCAGACACTGTTCAAGGGGAGATGGGGGTACTGCTGGTATGCCTCGGGTCTGTTATGCCGCTCGACGAGTTGTTGTTCTCACGGGGGGGAGAAATTTTTTTTTCTCAGTGTGGGTGTAACTCCCCCTTTTTTCTTTTTTGTTCTCGTGTTGGGGAATGGGTCTGGCCTTGACCATGAATGCTAAGATATCACCTGATTGATTAGTTGATGAAGTGAAATGCCTGTAGAGTCTTTTTTTTATATAAAGATATTTTTTCTCTCTCTGGAGGAAGAGAAAAGGAAATAAAAAGAGATTTTTCTTTTCCGTGAATGAGGGGAAAAGTAGTTAACATGCACGGGATGTGTTATATGTTTCTTTGTGCCTTGGAAGACACAAATATAAGGGGGATACACAGATTATTTTTTTTTATTGTGTTGGAGAAATTACTTTGAAATGCCGATGATTGGTGTTGTATCTGTGTTGTGTCAATGGTGTATGTCATGGTGTATGCTGGAGAAAATTGTATGTCATAGGATTCAGCAATACTGTGTATGCTATTTGAATTTCACCCTTACTGAGATCTTTGCAAGAGAATATTGCTATGGAGAGTTATTATTATTGTTATTATAATAATTATTTTATTTACTTGAGATGTGTCACGGGAAGTTTGCTTAAGTATCATTACGGGAGAATTGTTTTACAAGAGATTTGAGATATTTCATGGGAGATCAGTTGATAATTATTACAGATAATTATTCAAGGAGAATTATTACAATGAATTAATGGGAGAAGTCTTGTGTTAATTAATTGTTGAGTTTTGTAACTTTGGAGAATATTTTCAGTGATTCACGGGGATGAGTTTTGCTGAATCTTGATGAATCTGACTGAATCTTGGTTGAATTGTGTGGAATCTTGCTGAACTTTTGCTGAATTTTTGCTGAACTTTGCTGAATTTTTGGAGAATGGACAAGCAATTAACATTGGTGATATTTTTTGTACTGATACTGATTTTTTTTTTTATATACTAATACATGGGTGCCGTAATGCTGTCAAGGGGAGGTGAAATCTTTTTTGAATATTGGAGGAACTAACAACATTTTAGTTTTTTTTTCCTTTTTTTTATGAGTTCAGCAGATAATTGCTTGACATCTAGTGAGTTATGGGAGATAGTTAATGGTGCCGTTGATTTTTCTTTTCTCCTTTTTTGGAAATTAGCCATCGCTGACACAAGTTTTTTTACCAAGGGTGAATTTGAATTTATTTTTTCACTCCAGTTGGTGTGGATATTTTTTATAATATCTCAGTTCATGAATTAGTCATTGTTCGGGAACGTTGTTCGTGTTTAGCTATTTGATGCTATAGAGAAATATATGGGAGAATTTTTTTGCACGTTTTGAATGCATACGTAATGGCACTACATTTTTTCTCTGGATATTTATGTTCCAGAAATTGTGAGTTTTTCTTGCACAATACATTAGTTGTATTTTTGACAACTTTGTGAGAGATAGGAAACTTGGCTAAGTTTTCTAGTGGCCTATGTCGTAGTGCATATGGAGAAGTCTTGGCTAAGACACTGGAATTTTGAGTTCTGTTATAATGGAGTTGTGGCACATTAGTGATTTTTTCTAGAATTTTCTAGACAGTTTTTATTTGCCGAGTTTTTGCCCTTTTTTAGCAGTTATGCTAAATGGAGTGAGTTTTTATAGTTTTTACTATAACATTGAGTTATTCTCTGGAGAATTGGAGTATAATTGAGAATATATTGGATTTTGGAGAGATAATTGGAGGTATATATATTTTGGAGTTATAATTTGAGATATAATATAGGGAGATATATATTTAGACCATTTTTGATATTTGCCAATGTGGTGAGAGCTATGTTTAGTTCAATTATTTTGCAGCCATCTTTGTTGCAAATGGAGACACATTTTGAGGAGATTATGGGGCAATATTTGTGAGTGTGTGAGTTAGTTGCCTTGAGTGCACATTTTTGGAGATATATTTTTGGAGCCTTTTGTTTGTTCCACATGGAATTATTGGGAAATAGAGGTAAATATTTTGTATTTGCCGAAATAGAGGTGATTATTCTCTATTCCTGGATGGTGTCTCTTTTTTTTTACTGACATGTGGCTATTAGAGAATAGAGAGAATAATAAGGGGGTTGGTTATTAACCAAATGGAGGAAATATTTTTATAATCGGAGTGGTGTTATTATTATATGGTGAAATATATGGAGTTGGAATTAATTCTTGGGCGGGTGACTTTTTTTTTTTTTGTGGTCATGGAGTTTTTTTCGAGACAAGAGAAGATTTCTGGGTTCTTTCTTTTTTTTGGTTTCGTGACTATTTAGAGGCGAGTGACATTACTGCATTACGAGTCATTTGGAGATGTGTGCTTTTTATGTTCACAAGTGTGTTATTCTTGGAGAAATATAATTTGGGGAAAAGTCATGTTGAGAGAATAAGTCTTCGAGACAAATTTTTGAACACATTAGTCATATCCTGAGTTAATTCTGTGAAAGTGTCAGTTAGACCTTTTTTTTTCTAGAGAATCATGAGTTTTCCAAACTTATGTGTCCGACTAGACAATTTTTATGCTACTGTTTTGAGCATGCGTCCGCAGGCAATTTTTTTCTGCTGACAGGCGATGTGATGAGCCGTGTGCTGATTCTTTTCTTCTGATGGTGATAGATCAGAATTTTTGCAATATCTGGAAATGGTTTGGCTATAGCATTTCACGAAAGCGCATGTGTGAGCGTTTGCTTTCCTGGCAAATACATAACTTTTACATGGAGCATTTCTTGGGAAAAAAACAAACCGGAAGTTATGCATATTATACATGTATTATGTATTTTGTGATTGGGGAAACCTGCTTGTGTTTATCTTTTTTATTATTTTTTTACTTCCTTTTCCTACGAGAGATATAATTTGGGGGATTGAGCTTAAGTAGCATTTCTTTTTTGGACGGGAGATTTGATTTTACCAGGGGATGTAATTTTTTAATTTTTTTGAGGGTTGTTACTTTAGTAATGGGAGTTTGACATTAAGTCTCATTGTAATTAATTATTGAGCAGTAAAGGGGTTTTTGCTGTTAAAAGTTGGAGATTTTTACTGATTTTGTGGGTTGTTTAAATATCGAGCTTGAGAGAACATTTTTTTTTGGGTCTGGGTGTTACGAGATTCTTTTTTTTTTTTTTTTTTTTCCTGGGTTGGGCGCATTGTGATTTTTGTCTTTTCTTTTTTTCTTGTGAGCACATTCGAGTTTGAAATGTGAGTGCAGAATTCCGTGGCGTAGCTTGCTGTGATTTCTGAGTTGTGTGTGCTGATGTGTGAGTTTGGAGAATTGAGATTGGAGAACTTGATGTTTTTTTTTTTTCTTAAAGAGTTGTGATAAGATTATGATTTAGTAGTCATATTAAGGGAGTTTAATTGGGAGACGTTCAGTTGGTTTGTTTCTGACCTTTTGAGATCATTGTTTGATAGAAGTAGTAAGTTTGGGTTAATTTTTCTTGGATTGACCAAAGACTCGACTGACATACTAAACACACACCAAAGAGTCGTTCCCCGACGCCAGCAAGACGTCCACCAGCCGTGAAGAGAGGTTGCGCCATGTTGTCCAGGGTGATTACAAGTATTTCCGTGATGGTGATCGCGAGAGAATTCTACAGCGTGTTTTGGAGATCTACAGAAGCCGTGAGAAGTCTTCTACAATGAGGGAGACATTCCGTCTTCCTACAGTTGCTACAGCCTGCTATAGCCTGTTGCTGTCTGTTCAGCTAGTTGCAGACAAGCGAAGAGGGATATTCAAGAATCCTAATGCAGAAAATATGAGAGAAAATGCGTCTTGTGTTATTGGGAGATAAAGCGTGATAAGACTTTATTTTATAATGCCAGAGACGTGCAGTTTTACTTATTTTATTTTAAGACCGGCCAATGTTTTGTGTTATAGCAATTTTTCTAGGCGGGAGCTAGCATTTGTGCGAGGCCGAGCTATCTGTAAGGCTAGAGGTTTTTTGATTAATAATATGCGTTCTCTGTGACCTATGGAATGTGGAGAACAGTGCAGAGGTAACGACCTGAGAGTAGCTGATCAATGAGTTTCCTGGGATGGCGTGAGATAAAATGTGCTTAGTTCAACGAGTCAATGTACGACAGTTTATGAACTCTTCTCAAAGTGCCTTTGGGAAACTGGTTGTAGCCAGTAATATGAGGCGTTGTCGAAGTGTGCATTCGTATGTGCGTGTGTGCCTCTTCCCTTTATTAGGTTCATACCCAAGCCTATGGGAGGTGGGATTTTTTGATAGAGGGCTTCAAGTCACAGGCAAGATGCCGTGGCATTCGCCGGGGGGAGTTGTTTATTAAGTGTTAAGTGTCCGGTTGTCTGGGTAAGTGTTCAAGTGCTTTAGCCAAAGGGATGGCTTGTTTGATATCTTGTAAGATGTTCCATTTTATTAACTTTGTCTTTAAACTTGTTTGTCGTACTTACCGGGATGTAGTTCGCATCTTGAAACAGACGGATCTGGAAATGCCGGGGGACAAAGAATTCCCAGAGGCGTGTAGACTTCTTTTTGGTGACTAGACATTGTACTGTTTTGAGTTAGTCTGTGAGACGGATTACTTCATTGATTGGTTTATTTATTAGTTGTTAATAAACGTTAGTGTTATGATGCAACTCTCTCATTTCATTACCTGTTAGAATGGAGAGAAAGAGGTGGAGAGAGAGAGAGAGAGAGAGAGATTGCCGAGAGGGAGAGAGAGGTTATGAGTGATGGGGTGAGTGAGTCTGCCTTCCGTTTTGTGTCCACGCTTACCTTATGAATAACAGGGTGAAATCCCCCATGTTATATATATATATATATATATATATATATATATATATATATATATATATATATATATATATATATATATATATATATATATTATATATATTATATATATATATATATATTATATATATATATTGTGTGACAAGAAATTTCTGACTCCATTGGGGTCCAGCGCAGGTCTTTGAATCGAAAGACGAAGGGGACTGCTAACAGTACCACATAATTCATGAAAGAAGTTGGAACGGTGGTACTTAGGTTCCAACTTCTTTTATGGTTTAGGTGGTACAGTTAGCTGTGCCCTTGCATTTCAAATTAAATACCTGTGTTTGATCCTGATGTGAGACAGAAATTTATTTCTGTTCCACATGTGATAGTTTGTTGGCTACTTCTGTGTGTGTGTGTGTGTGTTGAGTATCAACCTTTTCTCGGTTCTCAGCAAATCTGTAAAAATGAAATTGCAGACTTCTGCTCTTTTCTTAAATCCAGCTGATGCGAGTTTACATTTAAATTTATGTCACCACAAGAGAGAAAATGAAAACCAGGCAACAAAATCCTAGAAAAAAAAATACTACATCAAGAATTAATTTTAGTAAAGTTCTAATATGACAGTTATTAAGAAGAATTATCCCCTCTTCTGCGCATTACCTTCCAATAATGGAATTGGACAAATGCTCCGATAATTATTGGTGGAAAGATTTTTTTCAGTGACGGCTCATGAGACTCAATAGGGGAGATGAACTCTTTCTGTTCCCTTCCCACTGTTCCCGAGGGGAAGAAACAACGATAAACCTCGGACGTTAATCTTCCTTATTCTTCCTGAATCTCCTCTTGACGGACTGCATTCTCTCTCTCTCTCTCTCTCTCTCTCTCTCTCTCTCTCTCTCTCTCTCTCTCTCTCAGTGAAAAAGAATTGGTCAACGTTTTGTGAATCCTCTTCAGTTTGAAACTTGCCATTAATCTTTGTAAACGTCCCGCAGTTTTCGAGACATAATAGACATAAAAAATAGCTAAATTATGATTTTAGTTAGAGTTATAGCAATTTATAAAGTAGAATACAATTAATTATCCAGTAGAGAATATAAATATTGAAATTAGTAGGAAAACATCTCTCGGTCATTATCATATAAATTTATTGGGTAATATAGAAGCTTCTAGTTAATTTTTATTAGTTTATTTTATTTTTACAGGCAATTTTCTGTAATCTAACGATTTATAAGTCAAAGAAAATGCCTCATAAATTAATTTATATTATTTTCTTTCCTTTCTTTATTTATACTATGTAAACTGGCAAAGAAAATGGTTTAAATTACTTACTATAGTAATTTTCTTTTCTGTCATTCTTTCTGATTAAACTAACAAAGACTTTGAAAGTAACTTGATGGAAATTAATGCCAGCATCCACTAACCTCGGTATTACATACACCAGCCAAGATGTCGACCTAAAAGTAATATTTTCACGTGAAAATAACCGCCATGATAAGAAGAGAGTTACCGACCGACTGCACTTTCCTCTGACATATGACAACGATAATTCTCGTCGCCATCACGGCACTAATCAAAAATGACAAACGGGCGAGGCAGGTATAAGTTTTGTCGTGACAAATGGGACTTTATAAGGCTTTTACACGATAATATTATACTTTTTTCGGGGGGATCCTTAATAATGAGTGGAGTTCAGTATGTGTAGAATTTCTCTAATATAGGACAATCATTCCTAAATAGATCTACCACTTTTCTTTTCTGTCCCCCTTTTGGGACTTCATAGGATTTGGTGTATGCATTATTATTTTATAGCTATATCCTCAATCAAAATCTGTATTTTACCCCTCCCCTTTTTATATGATTTAGTCTATTTGTATTATCTCTCTAGGTATGAAAGTCATAGTGTATTTTATGTGAAATAAAGCATTTATTATTATTATCATTCATTATTATTATTATTATTATTATTATCATACATTATTATTATTATTTTATTTTATGCTCCATCACAGTCCTCCAATTCGACTGGGTGGTATTTATATGTGTGGGGTTCCGGGTTTGCATCCTGCTTCCTAAGGTAGTCCATCACTTTTCTTATGTGCGCCGTTTCTAGGATCACAATCTTCTGCATGAGTACCTGGAGCTACTTCAGCGTCTCGTTTTCTAGATTCCTTTTCAGGGATCTTGGCGCCGTGGCAGAGTTGGGTTAGGTCGTCAATGGACTGCTTAAGCAACATTGGAGCTGGTCAGTCGTTGGATAGGTGACCGCTCTCCTCGGCGTTGATTCCTTGGGAAAGGATCTTTACCATAATTCCCTCAGTCTACTCAGTGTAAATGAGTACCTATCCCTGAGGGGTAGGGTCCAGCTATGGGTTAAATAGCAAAAACTCAGCAATGATGTTATAAAATGAAGGAATAAACGAAAACGACGTAAATGGAACCTCTGGCAACAGAGGAGCTTCGTCCGGGAGCCGGTATTCAACCCAGCTGAAGGGGAAGACGGTCAGGTACTTGGAGGTCGTTCATCCAGCAACTGACCACCACAACGACAGTAACCAACAGCCTGAGATTATTATTATTATTATTATTATATTATTGAAAGATAAGCAGATTAATCAATCTTCATTATATATCAGTCCTTCTCTCTATATTTGGAAACGTATTGAACATACGCTCATATTTATGCATAAATCTTTTAAAAGCGTTTTATTTACAATAAAATCATACTTGCGCACACTTCAGGGAATAAATTGTTTATAAGGCAGAGGGATATATTAGCAAGGCATATTTAAATATTACCCAAAATAGGAAAAAACTATGATTTCTTTGATTGTTAGATATTCATATTATTTACAGGTAACAAAAATGAGCAAATACTGTAAAGAATCGTTAGAAAATTATGAAAGTACACTAAAACCCTTTCTAAGAAATAATCAAGGCATCAAACATGATTCTCTCCTTCTTCCATGTGACTGAATTCAGCGCTATCTGTGAGATGGAATATAAACTCTCATTACAATTTAAGGCAAATGCTTGTTGAATCGAAAATGAACCATTGCTATGGCCATAAAGAAGTTAATTTTCGTAACTTAAGTCTCGCAAAAAAATTAATATTTTTCTTCACAGTTTTTGATGAACCTTTTTTGTTTTACTTACATTTTTATATATATTTAATTAGACTAATCTGCTGTAAGTATATGATTGATTTTATTAATGATAAACTTGATCCCACTCAACCTTTATTGTCAAACGTTAAATGAGAGATTTATTTCTATACAATAGTATGTTCTTATCATTATACATGCTTCCCATTATTCAAATTAATATCTCCTGCACGTATAATGTCCAAAGCAGGAGCCTTTATTAAAAGCATAAGTGAAGGAGAATAAAAAGGAAATCTTCTTTTTTCTTATCGGAAATCAAATTACCCAAGTAAAACAGGCAAATTGAGTTTACGAAGCTGATTACCTCGACTAAGGCTATTACTCAGTTTTCTCAGACACCCAGATGAAGGCTGTTTGATTTATAGTGCCTGAACTACGGATCTCGTCAAAGAGGTCTCCGTAATTACCTTACTGGAAACAAACTCCATTAGATGTTCGATAAGGGATTAGTTTATATACCCCGTGGAAACCCCAGAAAATGTCTATGCACAAGCATGGAGGAAATGGCTTATTTTGGAGCAATTCTTTTTCAGTATTCTTAGGATGATCGTGATATGATCATAAGCAGCATACTTGTGGTTGCAATTACGTACATGCATAAATACATAAAGCGCATTGCCTTTCTTTATCTCACTGAAGTCATCAATTTAAATAAAATATTTTTCTAGCTTACTTGAAGAATCAAGCTTTGTATCAGGTGGCCTTATGCCATTCGTCCAGCAACTCACAAAAAAAAATAATAATAATCTCTGATGGTTTATAACCCTCTGGCTGCAAGGTTCAGATAGAAAAATTTTCGAAACATCTTTTCTTCCTCTAATATCCTGCCTCTCTCCATCTCTTTTTTTCTCTCACGTCACGTTCTTCAAAGATGATGATACAACAGGAACGTTTCACTGAGTGTAGATCTCAATATATTGTTATGGCAAGAGGTCAAGCATTGGGATTGACAGGGAAATTGAGAATAATTAGGTCTAAAAGGTGTAACAGGAGGAAACTCGCAGTTGCACTGTGAACAGTTGTTAGGGAAGGGTTGAGGAAAGAGCGATGGAAGAAAGAGAATGCGAACAGAGGTGCAATAAAATGAAAGAAAGGGGTTTGTTGCCAGGTGCTGAAGGGACGAATATAACTGGATTTACATTACATTTAAACTACTAAGATCATGATTTATGTAAATACAAAGAATCACAATACACATAAGCACACAAAAATTATCTTACTTTTCTATTAAAAAGTTTGTTACAAAAAGCTCATTCTCATTTCTATCTCTTAGTGATAACAGAGAGAGAGAGAGAGAGAGAGAGAGAGAGAGAGAGAGAGAGAGAGAGAGAGAGAGAGAGAGAGAGAGAGATTTCATGATATTCGTCTTCGCTGTCTCCTAAAAAAGAGAGCACCAAAAATTGAGGGCCAAATGAATATTGCCAAAATATAAAACATAAAGCGACCATTAACTTCAAAACAGATAATAGCCAAAGGTTAAATTATATTGTGGTTCTTTTTTCCAAGCATATAAAAATACTTTGAGTTTATCACTCGTTTAAATATGACCAATATAGTTCTATATGCAGCATGAAACTATTTTTCACTTGAATTGAATATAATGTTAGTGTTTTCTTAAAAGAGTAATTATATGTCCAGTAAAGAAGTTATAATTCATACTCTTATGCGTATTCTATTCAGCAATTGTAATGTTAAATTTCTCTCTCTCTCTTTCTCCTTCCATCACCTGTTATACGTAAAACTTAGATTTGCTCCTGTAAATAGTGCAAATACCTCTCTCTCTCTCTCTCTCTCTCTCTCTCTCTCTCTCTCTCTCTCTCTTTCCCTATCACTAAGGACAGACTGATATCAAATTACATATTTCTTTTATATTGGCCTCAGAAGATTCATTCTTCACAGAAACCAACGCAGGATGGGTAGCAACCGTGAGAGAGAGAGAGAGAGAGAGAGAGAGAGAGAGAGAGAGAGAGAGAGAATATATAATATATTTTCGAGAACAAATTTCTAATTATGATTGGTGATGCAGAGACAGACAGACAGGCAGACAGACAAACTGAGAAGGAAGATTAAAGAGCCAAAAAATATTTCTCAGTCATTTACATAAAATTCTACAATATTTCTAAAGCTACTGTTTCCAGAATAAAACTTTGAGATAGAAAACATTCCAATGAATTTTCCTTCCATTTATATTTGTTTCTCCTATCCGAAAATACTTAATTTTATTTCAAATTAAATCAACACAAATAGAGAGAAAACTCACAATGCTTTTTCCAGAAGACAGACCAGCAAAATTAAGTGATTGACGGAATTGCTGCTATGAATCTTAGAAGATGAAACTCCATATCCTTTTGGCTGGACCTTAGTACTAAAGAATCTAAGTCGTGTCTTTGAGATATCTCTAATCTAAATATCTTGGAGAAGGAAGTTATTCAAGCGTATATAGAAGATAATTCAAGTACAATAACTGGCTTTGTAATGCCTTCAGTTCTTTGTAGTGAATTTATATCTCAGACAAAACTCAAGTTACAGAGAAGAACAGAAAACCTTATTTGTGAAATTGAACCAGTGTTTAGATTGACACAAATTCCAAAGAGAATTCGGTAGGACGATGGAAAAGACGCCCAGCGAAATAGGAGACGACTTGAAACATTTTCCAGCCATTCCGAGGAGGCCAGATCAGATATATGCATACGAAGAGCTACAGGACAGGTGATGCCGAGACAGATATACTTTCCTATTCGGAAAAGGGTTTTTCCAGGAACGAGGGACGATGGCATGGAAGAGTATATTGGAAGTATGGATCACAATAAGAGGAGAACGTACACGGGGCAGGGGCTTTCATACAAAAAAATGAGATGAGATATAAGTGTTGCTTGGAATAAAAAAAATTTAAAAAAAGCTTTAAACCATTATTCGAGGAGAGTGAGCTTATTTAACTATAAGCTTGTTTAGAAATAAGATGCTGAAATTCTGGAAGCAGATTCTAATCAAACAGCTAGTGTAGCAGATGTTCAAGATTATTCAATCATACCAACTCTCTCTTTGCTTTCTGCACTCTTTTTCTCTCTATTTATTCTGCACGGTTTACTTGTGAAAATGGAACATGAAGGGTTAACTGGATTGTCTTAAGGCACAATAGAGACAGTGAATTTTAGATATATATATATATATATATATATATATATATATATATATATATATATATATATATATATGTGTGTGTGTATATATATATATATATATATATATATATATATATATATATATATATATACAATATATATATATATATATATATATATATATATATATATATGTATATATATGATATATATATAGATATATATATATATATATATATATATATATATATATATATATATATGATATATGCAAATATATATATATATATATATATATATATATATATATATATATATATATATACTATATCATATATATATATATATATATATATTAATATATATATATATATATATATATATATATATATATATATCTATATATATATATATATATATATATATGTATGTATGTATGTATGTATGTATGTATGTATGATATCTATATATATATATATATATATATATATATATATATATATATATATATATATATATATATATATATATATATATATATATAATGAAAAGTGGAAGAAAAACCGACCTACAAAATATTCAGGATAGATATTAATCCCATGTTTATTTTCTAGGGTAAACAAGCTATTCAACTTCCAGGCTCTATGATATTGGATCATAACATCAAGGTTAATTTTCTAGGTTTGTTCTTTGTGAAATACTAAAAATAATATTACGAAATATCATTGAAAAACGTTGTGATTGTAAAATATACAGAATGTTACTAAATAAAACAATTTTTCTTTTTTTTTCAAAACCATAATGAAACATGATGGACCTCACCCCAAACTATCATGTTTATGTTCCGATACATGTGTCATATCTCTCCAAAAGCTTATCCTTGTCAACAACTCTCCACATATCACTTGAGGAAAAGATAAGAAATCAGTGACATGTTCCAGGGTATATTTTTCCTTCTTGAGTGCATCTCTCTCTCTCTCTCTCTCTCTCTCTCTCTCTCTCTCTCTCTCCTCTCTCTCTCTCTCTCGCGGGCGCACACATACACACACAAAACTAAAAACACACGCATACATACTTATACAAGATACTATCATCTGACAACAATTTACGTAAGATGTGGCACTTTGTAAGATTTTAAAGCCAACACATTCAAAGAGTCACCTGCAGTTGTTCAATGTTTCATAATAATAAGAATATCACGCAATTTATTCTAAAATCTGTAACGCCAGCAAATAACGTAAATCAATTAATAATAAAAATATCGAAAATAACAAGAAATATTCACCGAGTAGAAAATGTCTTCAAACATTTTTACTCAGTTCACGGTAATAATTTCAATCAACGAGAAATTATTAAAAATGATAAAAAGTCAAGTTCCCCAAATAAATGAAAATAGATCCCACTGTTGGAAATATATTTGAGAACACTCCATACGCTGAACAATGAAGGAAATTGAATTTTTTACCGGTTTGGTAACCAAAATTGATATGATATACACATTTTTTCTTTTTTTTTTTTTTTTGCTCCCATGAAATGGGAATGGTTGTGGGTTTACAATGATAAGCAAAGGTTTTATGTTTTTTTCCAAACTTTTTGCACGTCGACTGGGATAGTAAATTCTGATGGTAAAAGCATAACAGCCACCACAATTTCATTCAACCAATGCATCAGTAGAAACAAAACATTATTGGATTCCGTATCTTATTATTATCATTATTATTATCATTATTATTATTAATATTATCATTATTATTATTATCATTATTATTATTTTTATTATTATTATTGTTATTATTATTATTATTATTATTATTATTATTATTCTTATTATTATTATTATTATTATTATTATTATTATTATTATTATTATTATTATTATTCAGAAATTCGGCCAAATATACACCCTGGAGGTCATAGCCCATCCCTTCCTGTCCAGATACCTTCCACGAAAAATTCAGCAGAAGAAGAAAGAAAGCAGGATGAAAGTCCCAGCTCTCAGTAGTAACAAAGTCAAAGGTCAGTCAGGGATGGAAGAGAACAGAGGGAGGCTTCAGGGATCCCTGAACTGGAAATGCTTTTAGGTCAGAGGCGTCAAAATGATTTTTGAGACGTGTGAATGTGTTTCCAGGGGAGGCGCGAATCATTCCAGGTGAAAGGGGAGAGACGTCCAGAGATGGAGGAGTTCTGGAGAAAGGATTTGTTTATGTAAAGGATTCTGGAAAACTTTTGGGGGAAGAAGTAAAAAGGTTCGTAGTACTACTGTATGAAAATGATATTTGTAAAGAAATAGAATTATTACATGATGAGGTATATCGAGATTATACCAGAGATATATAAGGTGCTTCGAAAATGATGCTGTAATTAACCAGATAAAAAACGTAACAAATAAACCCTATTCGTATGGAACAAACCCACAGGGTCCACTGACTTGACATTCAAGTTTCCAAAGAAGTAACAGAA
>NC_087200.1:207368343-207390843 GCF_015104395.2 Macrobrachium nipponense
TTCTGAACTCCAAGTAAATATTTAATCGAGGAGTAAATTCAAATACTGTCCTCTACTGCTGACGTCTCTCGAATTTCAGGGAAGTCTTCATCAATAAGCTGTGATTGTTGGTTTAAAAGATATCTATGTACTCTCTCTCTCTCTCTCTCCTCTCTCTCTCTCTCTCTCTCACCGTAATGCTTTGGTAACGACTACAACTGCAGTATCAATAGACTCACTAATATTGATATGAATGTGCACACTTCATCAATAGTTTCACACGCACACACACTCACACGCAAACATACACACACACAGATCAGGGACTTTTGAGTGTTATATGTATGTAAATATATGCATACATATAATATTCAAAACTCTCTGAACTAGTAAAAATATAGGTTTAAAGACCAAGATTGAGCATCTGTAAGCTTTGGTTGTATCCTGAATTAATAATCACTATATCATATTTCCAAAGTTCTCAAGAACACGTCTTATGAGAGACTGGGTTTATCTGCAAGCAGTTACTTCTTTGAATAATATCTCTCTTTTATACCTATCATAATATATGATTGGTGGTCCATTTATTTGCGGCAAATTAAAAAGGATAGGGATTCTCTCCATAGGAACCCCACCTACATTATATTAAAGAATAAATTACTATAATTTGTACAAAATGATGTACATTTACTACAGACATCTACTCAAAATTCATTCATAGAAAGCATTAAATGGTCAAGACTATCAACAATGTCATTTATTCGTATATCTAAAAGCTTCTCGTGATGATGAAATGGAAAAATAGAGGCCTGCAACGTGCTGCCACCTACCCTCACCCGGGGGAAACATAATCAACCGGCTTCTTGAGTCACCTGTGACGGTTGACAGCTCATGACAGAAGCCGCATGACTTCTTTTCCTTAACAATTCGTTCGGTTTTACACTCATTCCTCAGTTTATAGTCTCTTTTACATTTACTTTAAAGATAGAATGATAAAATACCTAACTAAAATGTATTTGGATTAAAATTACCTCTCCTTAATGCGTTATCTCTTCACGTGAAGGCGCTGATATAGTTTGACGAAACAATAAAAAATATTTAAAGATAATTTGAAAACTGGTTGCTTGTTTGCTTCGTAGTTAAGTAGGGCTGTCTAGATCTGTATAAGTGTTGGTTTTTACTTATTAAAATCGAGATATAATTTTATGTTTATGCACTTCATTGTATTATTCGTGGTAGGCCGTAAAAATTCGTCGCATGGGAATTTCAACAAAGAAAATATTATTTGTACAAGGCAAATAACGTAACTGAAATATTTACCGATTCTCTTGACCATTAACAAATTTGCGCGTACTAATTCAAGTGGTAAAATGCATAAAAGATTCATTAGGTATTTATACTAAGGATCTTTACGTAAGTGATGTGTATGAAAGCAATTTGAAAAATATTGTTACCTAAGAATTCCTAAAAGCAATATTGTGATTACAGAATAATGCATACTAAACATTAGATATTTTAGATGGATAGGAATATATATATATATATATATATATATATATATATATATATATATATATATATATATATATATATATAATATACTAAAGATAACCTATTTTTCTCTTCACTTTATTTTTAATCATTTTAATTTACTCCCTTATTTGAAAATATTTAGTACGAATATTTATTATTAAATTATCCAACATCCCTGGTTATTTGTCTACGTTGTTAAGTCCTTACAAAATGAAAGCTTCAAGTGATGGGATATATATATATATATAATACTATATTATAGATATATATATATATACATATAATAATATTATAATATATATATATATATATACATATATAATAGATATTCTATATATATATATAAGTATATAGATATATATATATTATAAGATATATTATATATATATATACAAGAACAAAAACTCGTTTCATTGTTGTAAATTATTACTATAATAATACAATGAATGCAAAGAACAAAGATTCACATATATAGCTTCCTTTTCACAAAGTAGCCTTCATCATTTCATTTTCCCATAATGATCTGAATCATAACTTTCCCTTACGACCTGCGTGCCTGTGAGAGACCTACTAAAGGGTCATAAAATGTTCGCGATTGAAGCGTTGAAATCTCCAGAGAAGCCATTTGCCTTCGCAAGAGCTCGTCTGTGTTGATCTCAGGCATTTTTCTGAGGTTGACAAACGGTTTTAATGCTTGAGTTTAATAACCTCCCAGACTACAAACGAGATCATTACACCAGGAATGCATCTGGTAAAAGACTTCAAATGACTTGCAAAGGTAATATTTGAAAGAGAAATGAGAATTATAGATAATCGAGCCGAACACCATGAGGGTGTAATCAGTAGTCTCTAATTGTTAAAATGAGGTTTTCTATGTTTAATCGGGAAAATATTTGTTTCCAAAGATTACAGTATTTGGGCCAATGGCAGATTAGGGTGACTGAAGAGGCTCTCATTAAACACAATATCTCTTCTGACTGTCACAAATGACTGAAATATGTCATAAGGTGGATTAGGGTTTGAGCAATTGCCATTCAAGCTTTTGGTCAAATGTAGTACATTACTTACGGTTCGGTGTTATGGAAGTTGCGTGAATTGCGTAATTTTTGCCTTAACTTATAAGGCACACAGTACTCAAGTTTCATGTGTTTAGGGTCCAGTTAATTGTAACGGCATCTATTAAATGTAAACTTCAAGTCATATATACTGGCCCCTCTCTATGCATGTTTCAATACTCATGTACATAGCCCTCAGTTCGAAAAATGATATATGTTTTTGATACCTTATTTTTATTTTTCAGTTACGTGCACGTCCATCAGAGCGTAGTCATGAATTCTAATATTTTTCCTAAGATAAATTAATAATGTTTGCATAATGTCATATTTGTCCGATTCCCCTTGTAAAAAGGGAAAAATATGTACTATGTGCAATGCCCACCCAAGGTTTCATAGAAATAAGGATTGTTTCCAAATGATTAATAATTTAATTTCTAATAGAACTCGACTCCTTTATAACTGGTTTGACGTCATTCAGGAAGGTTTGATTAGAATACTAGACGTAGGTGATGTTCTACAAAAAAAGTAAATTTATGATTTCATCATTGATGATAAAAATATGGACACTGACACATATTCACTAATTCTATTCTCGATTGTACTGGTGCCTATGATAAGAGAATCACTTAATTTTGATATTAAGTAACCTGTTGATAGGAAAGATAATAAGTCAATAAATTCGAAATAACACAACGAATTAATTTTTTCACAAAAATTAAAATTATAAAAAAGGTTCAAATTCAGAACGTAGGTAGTACATTCTACTCCAGCTTACGCATTCTGGAGCGGACCCCAGTCAATAAGGTGCTCAAGTGAAATATAGTAACTCATCTGAATATTTTCGAGTTGCCATCAGTTCTGCATACGAGAAATATAGGGCCCCATTCACGGAATGCTAAAAGAGCCCTTTACTCTGGATTCTCTCCTTTTCTTTTTTCTTTCAGCTCCCCAGAGGTGAGACGGCTCTCTGAGATTGGCTGCCTTTGGCTAAAATTGAGAGCGATTTATCGACGTCCTCTTTTCTTCTTAGGTGCTGGCAGTACTGATAAGTTTTTGGAAGCTAAGCAATATATCAGTTCACTATTTTTTTTCTTTATTGACTGACAGGTCAAAATGTTTACCACCATATCAATTTTAATAAGTTTTTCGAAGTTAAGTCATGCTATAATATTTGTATTCTCTAATTCTCATTTTTATCTAGACGGTGCAACAAATTGCCCTCTCTATCAATTATATGTACACTATGGTTACCAGGCGTTTAGTATGAACCTTTGAGAACGACAGTTGGAAGCAATAATATAAAATAATACCGCTATATAATTAGCTTTATGAAGAATATTAACAGTCACAAGACAAAATATAGATTTGCTGAAATGTGTGAAATATGAAGGGAGACAAAATCGATAATCCGGGAGAAGTAAAGTCCTGCCGTTGCTGTGGCGAATATTCCTTCAGTTATAAGAACCAGCTAGAATAGATGAATATCCACATTTGATAGTAACCTGGGTGTAAATGAGTTCCTTGGTGTCTTGTGTAGAGGTAAGGCTGTTCACAGGAATGCTTCTAAAAATAATTACAGAATAAAATACATATATTCCTAGAATGTTCTAATGGCTACACAAAAACAGGCAGATATATGTAGTGCCTACTCTTTATTAAATATCAGAAAAATCTAGTTCTATCTGTTTTTAAGGCAAATGAAATGCAGAAGGGAAACTAAACATGAAGAGATTGAGATGTTTGGGTTATCAAATATTTAGATCAATTTCCCCACTCGACTAAAGTAAACACTCGGTGCCACGAGAGCATTTGAACCGAATGGAGAGAGAGAGAGAGAGAGAGAGAGAGAGAGAGAGAGAGAGAGAGAGAGAGAGAGAGAGAGAGAGAGAATTGAAATCAGTTCCAGTTGCAGCCCTTGCAGCATGAACAATTAAATATATGGAAATTTATTACAGGAAAAACAGAATCAGAGAAATTGAACTGAGTTATTGGTAGAGTTAGAAGAAAAAAGAGAAGGAAACTTATAGAATATATCAATGTGGATTTTGCATTGTTCAAAGTAAAAGTCTAAATAAAAAAATGTCATTGTGCACGTATCGTTTCCTTTATCTGCTCACACCAATCCTGTATCTTTGTTTGTAAGCGAGAGAAGAAGAAACTATTTTCAAAAGAGCATTAGGATGCGAGAAATAGCGGTTCAGGCTAATACCATGTTCATGAACGTCACGCTGACACAGTTCCGCAAAATTTTACGAGGTCACAGTAACGAATGAAATGTTTATACAGATGCAAAGGCGACATTCTCTCTCTCTCTCTCTCTCTCTCTCTCTCTCTCTCTCTCTCTCTCTCTCTCTCTCTCTCATTCTTGTATTAGTAAAAATTCAGGAAGGTCAAACACTCGAGTTTTTCCTGAAATTCAAATTCTACTGAACGTATTGATATTGGTCTTGTAAGAATGCTGAATTGATTGAGAGAATTTTAACCTTTAGACTCCTGTGATCATTTCTTGAAACTCTTGAGGGGATAGTTTCATTGATTCCTCGTAACTATTATTAACGAATATGTTATTTATAACTTATACGACTGAATTTGCATTCGAAGCGCGTAACACTGGAATAGATTTTACGTATATTAACTGCCATTTCAACGGTAATGTCTGATTAACAACTTATACAGTTTATTTTCTATTCGAAGCTCTTAACACCATGATATATATTTGACTATATGCAAGCTATGTCTCATAAATGTACATTAACTGACGTTCAAACTTCCATTCCTGAGAGTAGAGTACATTGATTTGAAAGCATTTCATAGCGCATTTGATTACCATATTGGAAAGCCCTCACCACCCGCCCCCCCACCACCTCCCACCATCGGAATATATAATATGTAATTTCAATGACATCCCAATTCGTTACATTAGGAATGATTGGAACTGGGACCGTGTTATACCAGAGTTGATTATCTGGAATTCAAAGCACGTTCCAAATTGGACGCTGATTCCAACTTCATGGCAAAAATTATAGAAATAGAACTAGAAATTCTTTACACAAAAATACATTGACTGAATTTCAAATTCATGACACGAAACCAGATGCATATGAAATAGAACCATCTGCCATTTAAACTGAATATTGAACTCCGCTAACACAAAGGAAATATCAGTTCCTTAGTAACGTAAATTATAGCAAGGAATACAAAGCCGAAGTGTCATAATAACCAGTTAACATATCACAGATAAATACGGTGATGATGTACTGTCAACATTAGCTAATGTTATGTACCTATATCATCAAGCACTGAACAAGACAATATATTACACTTGCTTGTGGTATATATGTTTTTTTTTAATTACACAATATAATACTGCAGTCCTAAAGCCTTACAAGTTTCTCTCTCTCTCTCTCTCTCTCTCTCTCTCTCTCTCTGTCAATACAAGATCTCATATTATCTAATTTTTTTTATAGATTCACATTATCTTCAATTTACTATCCATCGTCTCACTGTAGTTTTTTGTAACCGTTTCCTTCATAGATCTCAATATTCTTCTCTAAACTTAGCTTCCTCTCATGTTCTTACCTTTCAAATGATGTCTTAGAATACAGCTCTTTTGCCTCTCTATAGTCTCCTATATTACCTGAAGTCCCTGTAAAGATTCATCTCTTTCTTTCAGAGTGATATAAGTATCGTTATCTGCTCTTTGAAGTGATTTCAGACAATTTCATTACCTTAATGGATGATAAGCAATTAATCATCTGCTGGGGAAATATGTATCTAATAAGAGTGGGATTGCCATGACTAAATCTATGTCTGGGAAGATCAGAGTTAATAATAATAATACTCCTACTACTACTACTACTACTACTACTACTACTACTACTACTACTACTAATAATAATAATAATAATAATAATAATAATAATAATAATAATAATGCCATTGTCCATATACTATATACATATAAAAAATACATTGTAAATACTATTATTTGTTAATCCTTAAAAACTGCCTAAATTATCCAATTAGAATGTGCATGGAAGGTAAAATTTAATTTCTTTGTATTTGACATTAAAGTTCACCTTGAATGCTTATTCCAAATGATACAGCTGAACTTCTAAATGGTACAAATTACATTATCGTTAACTAAGGTAATGTTAATACACAAAAGGATGTACAGAAATTATTTTAAAAACTGAGTGACAGAGAGAATTCGAATATCAATTGTGGAAAGGGAACATCATCTGGAAAGACATAATAAAGGCGAAATTGACAATCCCGGTCTTTTTTTTTTCGCCGAAAATAAGAATGGAATGAGATTCACTGAAGAGGTGGGATAGTTAAAGGTCTCTCTCCCCTCTCTCTCTCATCTTCTCTCTCTCTCTCTCGTCTCTGCTCTCTCTCTCTCTCTCTCTCTCACTTGCACGTTTGTATACGTATCTGTGTATGTTTGTGGATGTTTATGTGTGTGGGTGAATGTTTGTGAGTGAATGTTTGAGAGTGTGTGAGTGAATGTGTGTGTATATTTAGGTATGATTGTGTAAACGTATTTGCGTGTGACCGTCATAAAACCACTTAATGAACCCGGAATTACAAAGATAAAAAATCGTTCATTAAATATTACGACAATATCAATAAAAAATTAAAACATACCTACTAACCTAAATAGTTATATACCCCAATTCTCTACTGTTAGGACCATACATGTCGATCTCCCAGTGCTTAGAAAAATTATTACACAAAAAAAAAAACCATGTATTTGATGTTTTATAAGTATATTGAAGGTACCCCGTTAACCTCTGTGGTGACAGAAGGCTTAAGAATAAAGAAACGAGCAGCCTATTAATTAGTACTGGATTGTTTAATTAAGGGGCTCTTCCTTATGCTTTGCAGATGCATAAACACGCACAGAAATCGTCCACATTTGTTGAAAGGATGTAAAATTCAATAGGATTTAATAATGATGACTAATAAAAACTTTCCGGAACCATTTCCTCGAAACCTAACATCTTTTGACATTAGCTGGGTCAATCGTTACTCCACAATGCCTTTTTATACCAAACGTTAACGGAAATGTCATATTATTTGGGAGACTACCTACAGGGACCTTGAAATAATAAAGTCTGTGACAACGATTCAGCCAATCATTGCCAAATATAATGCTATGCACATTTCTTATAGTTCAGTAACATTTTCCGTAACCAATAAACTTTTTCTAAGAATATATATTCTCACAAAATCACTTTGATATAGAAAAGCAAAGTATTAGCACGAAAACGTGCCATTTGAAAATTAAAAGACAAATTTAAGACCTACTGAAAAACCATAACATAAAAATCAAAACCTGAACATACAAAAAATTCAAGATCTATTCAAGAAGATCTTAAGAACCATTGTGGTATAATAGTTATGTCCTGTAGGTGGAAAAAGGCCTTGCAATAACGTAGGAGAAATTCCTATAAAACTGAGAGAGAAATTATTCACGTAACTAACAAGAGGGTGCAAGTTTCCACCTGCTTTAGGCTGCAATAAGGAAGCTGACTAACTAAGAAAGATGTTGCCTATGATGCTAAAATATAGCATCAGATTTCTGATGATTTGCATATTTCATTCATCGAAAGCACCTTTACCACAAACATAAGCTTACCTTGAAGACATCAAATGAAATCGTCCTCCTTCCACCTTCGGGAATAATGGCGAACAGTATTTCTCTATTTTTTTCGAAATTTTACGAGACAATAACGGCATAAATGAACCACTGAAGTCGAGGGTAAGTAATTCGGAGATTAAAGAACAGAGGCCATTTAATTGTTCACAACATAGAAACGCTCTCCTGGAGAATAGTATTCAAATAAGAAGAAAAAAAGCTATGAAACCAAACAACGAATATTATTAAAGATTAAATTCAAGAACTGATATTTAAATTCGGCATACTCATGTCATTTACTTATTGTATTAGGTGCTTGTGATCTAAACACGAGGATTGGGTTGTATTTCTTAAAGTATTATGTATTAAAAAAGTAATGAACTTGAAATGATACCCTACTTCACCGAGAATATAACCCGGATGGATAATTAGAGTCATTTTACTACTAACGAGTGTGATAAGAGTATGAATTCAGTACTGCCATGCATATCCTTTTCATTTCAGTAATTTAGCCAAATGATAAAATAATAGATATTTTGGGAGGCTGTGAACAATAGCAGGGATATCTAGAAATAAATTCAAGCTGTTAGAAACATAGGAATTTACTTTGCTTAAAGATTCACTGTTATATAT
Source organism: Macrobrachium nipponense (assembly GCF_015104395.2). Classification (NCBI taxonomy): domain Eukaryota; kingdom Metazoa; phylum Arthropoda; class Malacostraca; order Decapoda; family Palaemonidae; genus Macrobrachium; species Macrobrachium nipponense. The sequence continues at coordinate 207,377,188 of NC_087200.1, forward strand.
TCTTTAAATACCGGGAATTCTTTTTTTTAGTCGAGAAAGTAACGAGTTCGTTATTTTTATTTTCCTTATTTTAGAATTTTGAGTAAGTTACTCCATGAAGGAATGCCACAGAGTCTCTCTCTCTCTCTCTCTCTCTCTCTCTCTCTCTCTCTTCTAAATAGCAACAACGTCGACAGACTTACCACTCGGAAGAAATCTTTCTTATTGCGAAAGGAAGACCTTTGGGACAAGATGACCAGACAGGAAGGAACACAAATTCCGGTCTGGGCATCGCATTCACTTCACACTCGGGGAGAGAGAGAGAGAGAGAGAGAGAGAGAGAGAGAGAAGGAAGACCGTCACTCGCAGAGACAAATGAAAGCGTCAGTGTTGGCGGGCGGATGGGTCGGGGGTCGCATCTCGCCAGTGCTGGTTTCCCCCAAGAGCTTAAATAAGAGGAAGGAAACTTTATCTTGTTGCTGCTGTATTTATTCCACCTCAAAGACTCAGAGTCTGTCTTGCTCTTCCTTATGTTGTATAAATAGAAACATGCTTTCCTCTATCCTGATGTAAGTTATACCCTACTAATAACAAGTTCTGCAGCGTAATTAAATAAAAAGACCAACATAGAGAATTGTTTATTTTTGCAATATGATAATTGTTTTTATGATTAAGAACTAATAAGATTGTAATACAATTTTGTTACAAAGAAAGATTTTCCATATTCAAAACATGAACGAATAGAGTGTAACAATACAATAATAGATTTTAAAAGATATACGAGTTTTATATTGGACATCATCTATTGCATTTTGCTAGTAATTAGTAATATGATTTTAGTTTGATATGTCTTTATTCCTCGGTATTTATATTTTTACTTCCTGTATTACTATTATAGAAGCTGCATTGATTCTCAGTAATGGAGGCTTGTAAATATACCTAAGCTTCTTTGCACGTAACCCAGCGAGGGACTATTAATTAAATGTTGAAGTTAGTTTATTAACACAAACAAGGGTAAGCTCTGGGCATTGTTTCCTTAAATACATTAATAGTCAGTTTTCTGAATAGAGTATTGTATTACAGCCAGAGGGAAAATATATATAAAGGCCCTCATTGTCTGAAAGGTATCTCTTCTTAAAAACGCTGTTTGTTCATTTCTTAAGAGATTGAGATGAAAATAGATGAAAAGTTTGTTGTTAAACTGCTATGTAAATCTAATCGTTTGATTAATAAGGGGCGATGCTATTGTCTTCCTCTGAGTAATTCTCTGTTAACTCACAAGACTACCTTGGGTATGTAATATCTCGCATTCAACAGTTCCTTCCAAAACTTACTCAAACAGTTTTGCCTGGCATTTCTTTTATATATATTCTTAGCCACATTAATCAACGCTTATCACATACGTCATTTGACCAAAATATCTAGTCAGAGACTATTTTAAGGTAATTCAATAATATGTTTATTTTATATCTCCCGGCATCGTCCACCAAAGTATATCTGTTCAAATCTCTTTTAGCTATTCAGAAGTGACTGTTAAGTCGAGTAAATAAATATCTTAATATTATAGGAGCTCTTTAAACAAAAGTTCAGTGTGACTGCTATTTCCTGGTTTATTGTGTTTTTTCACGTAATTTTATGAATCCATAAGAATAGGAAAGGAAATAAATTCTGTTTTCATAGTTTGTTTCTGTAGTGTCATTTGTATGAATGAGTTGTTTACTCTACCATATGAAAGCCTGCTTTACATAAATCATTCATCGAATGCTCGTTAGAACAATTATGAAAGCATGAATGAGCGAATTTCCTTTTTTGTACGAGGTTGAAAAAAGTAATTAAAATGTACGAAACTCACCACAACGAACACTCAATAATGCTATAATTCATTCCTTTTCATGTAACTAATTTCAAGCACCCATTCGATTCTGGAACAGGTTTACAATAAATGGAAAAAAATCATTAAGTGTTAGTTTATACTTTGAATGCTCTCTGTGGAAGGGGATAAAATCCGGCCTAGTGAATGATGAACCGAACTTTAATGAACGATGCAAATCCTGATCATTGTACACGGCGAAACGGGAAGCCCTCTTGAAAATCGGAAGGGATGGCACTTCGTCAGAGGCCTTTCACGATATCCATGGTTAGTTTTGAAATGGAGTTTTGAATGCCTCGGCTTTTAAATGTGTGATTGATGTAGGGGCTTAAATACTGGTCCAGATGAACAGTTTTGTTTTTGCTTTTGAGGTAGGGGACTGTTTCTGTTGATCCATTTGTGAATAGGATTGCTGGTAAAAATCGTTGTTTCTTTATTTTTGGTTAAAAGCCGTTGCTGAAAAAAAACTGAGAACATTGATTACATTATCTTATGGGGTTGCCGCCGTTTTAATAATAATCATCTCAGCTAGAAATTAGAGGTAACTATTGATTCCTTCCTTTTATGTTTATTTTTTATGCATGGCGTCTGTTTCCCCAATGCCTAAGTATGGAATAAACAGTATTACAAATATCTGCACTTTATAACGTTCACCTTTTCCTCTGTTCAATGTTCAGTTCTGAATGTCATGATGAAGGATTAATGCCTGATGAATGAAACCGCGGGAATAAATAATCTCTCATAACTACGAACCATTAGGGATGCTGGTTTATCTGTCAAGTTCCTCCAATTTTTTCAGTCATTATATTTGAGCTAATATTCTATCCGATTTAATTCAAACTATCGTTTGAATTAAATCGGATTAGTGATCGATTGAATCATAACGGGATATTGCCAACAGAAAACAGAGACACCTCATATATTGCATATACGGAGACAAATTTCCATCAGTATTTCCTTGTTCTATATTTTCCCACTTTTTAGAAACAAATGCTTAAGTATGGGGAATTTTAACTATAAATGCATAAGTTTAAACAGCCATACTTTTATACAAATTAATAATAGAAGTATCTAGTTGATAATTTATAAAATAATTCTTTAGATTTGAGCAGCATTCAGATTCATGTTGCCAAATGCATTTTAAATATCGTTCTCATCTCACCCGAGAGCATTATGACTGGTGATTAATTCCTCACCTAATGAAGCTGATGCCTGTTGGGGAAAGAAGGATGAATCATGGGAATTTTTTTTCTTGATAAGCTTCTTTTTACTATGATAATGGTGAGGTAAAGAAATACTTCAACTAAAAACCAGAAATTAACATGAATTAAACTTGGATGATATATTCACGAACAGATATTTTCCATATCAAGATGACAAAAATTTTAACGAATTCAAATCTCGATTTCAGGCTGGATCATTTTTACAGAATTACATCACATTTACGATAGTCTGTTAGCTATAGTTTCTACGATTTTAAGGCTAATTAAAAAGCTCAAAAATGTTTCACTACATTCACAACATCACAAATAATCATTAAAAGCTTGCCATCTGAAATAATAATACAAAAAATTTCCTCAATAAAAATAAAAGCGTTAATTTTTTAGACCGATATCTGGGTTAGGAAGACTTTTGAGCCAAGTAAAAGAAGTAAAAGCAAAATTGCGAAAAGCTGAAAGAGATGAAAGTAGAAATAGATATATCCAAAAATACGAACGGGGGAAATGAAAACAGAATTAGTGAGGGAGGGAAATTCTCGAATGAAAGAGGAAATAGTTCAGAGCGACATCAAATATGTTTTTGAATATGTGCACAGATCTCAAATAGCATTCGTGAGGCTAGTTTTAAATAAAAATAAAAATTAAGCAAAGTTAACCTTTCGTGATTTCTTTTTTGGTTTTTTTTTCTAGAAAAACTATTTGCAACTTACCTTTGCATAGTTCACTGCTTATGTAGAAGCGGCTCATAAGTTGACTATTTCAAAAAATTTTTGTCTTCAATGAGCTATGACAGATATTAAAGATTTATGAACCAAAACACAGAAAACCGTAATAAGAATGATAGCTCTATAACAAACAATTTAAAAGTCATATTTCGAATATTAAATTTTATATTAAATTTCATAATTTTATAGTTAACTGCCGAGTTCTTTTTCTCTGCTTATGCCACATATCGAAGCCCATCCATGAACTCAAAGGCAAATAATAAATAAATAAAGCCAGCATTTTAGTTTCAGCCATTGCAATAATTTGAATGAATTTTCAAAGTCGAATATTTTAATAAACTATTGGACATTATCCCCTGAGTAATTCAAGGCACCAAATAAAAAGAAAAAGCCTTTGAAACGGTTGATCGAAGGAACTGAACTATGTTCTTTCCTAAAATGGCCCATCAGGATTTTCCTTTCCTAAGTCTAAGCTCGTTTTTGTCAGAAAAATGTTCATATATTGCGTTTCGAGCGAAGGAGTGCTAAGATATTTATTTGAAGTTATTTGAATATTTGCCAACAGCTTGCCGATTTAATGACAATTATTAGAACAGAAATTCTGTTATATTTTTTGTCTTAATAATGAAAATGGCTTTAAATGCAGTGTGACTGAAATAGGTGTACTTAGATTTTCTATAAATGCATAGTCAGTTTTATGATTAGTACAAATAGCATCCATTATCGCTGTATTTCTCTTACATTTATTACCGGTGATATTGGAATATATTCAGAAAATAACATTCGTAAATAGTTCATAGTACATACAGCGCATTCCATAGTATATTAATAATTTCAGTAAGAATATATGTAGATGTCTTTGTCACTAAATCAATAAAAATGTTAGAGTTGATCTACGTGAGTTAAATAAGCAGGTTCGCACTAAATCGGTGTTCAGAATGAAACGACAAAAGCTGTTAGGTTTCAGCAACTATATCAATAAAAAGAAAAACCATAAGACATCATCAAAATAATCCCTGGAGATCCTCATGTTATATGACAGGTATTTCTAAATAACTTTCCGTCATGTAACATCCATTAAATGTTATGCATGAAACTGATATGCTCTTCTAAGTTACATTTCCTACTGACTCCGAATGGCTATAAAAATCAATACATCATGAAAGGAAAATATTATTCTACTTACAATACATTCAAACAATGGCTAATAATAATTCAATCTTTACATAAAGCTGATTTCTAACCGTGATGTAATTAATTATATACCGCATTAAAACATGAAACATTATTTGTTTCATCGACAGAAATCTAGAGAAATTATAAAATTATTCACGAAGCCTTTGAAATAGCTGGCCGGGGAGGACTTTCATCAAGACAGTGAATTCTGCCTTTTTCAATAATAGTCATATGGGAATTATGAAATTACTCTCTCTCTCTCTCTCTCTCTCTCTCTCTCTCTCTCTCTCTCTCTCTCTCTCTCTCTCTCTCTCTCTCTCATTCCATCTGTCTGTGAATAATAACAGCCCCTCTCATGCTAGGCAAAGTCAACTGATGTAAATAAATTCACCATAATGGCTTCTGGAGTGACAACATATTTGTGGCAATTGCTCTAAAAGCTGTGGGAGTAATCAAGTCACGTCACTGGCAAATGGTGGATTGTGTTCATATACTTAGCGTTAATTACTTAGTGTGATAATTGATGTTCATAGACATCCCAGAGGCCGTCATTTCCATTCATTATATCAAACAATTGTTTTGTCCCACACATGATAGTGGTTATGCTATTTTCATATTGATAATGATCCTTAATGGGTCATGAATTTCAGTAACAGTGCCAACTACGTTGATTTTTAGGCGTTGCTAAGTGATATATATCTCTTACTTATCCTAATTTATTGTTCTTTGGTTGATATGGTATCAACCTAATATTTCCCTCTGATAAGCTTTCATAAATATAAGCATTAGAAAAAAAAAAAACAAAAAAAAAAAAAAACAAAAAAAAAAAAAAACATTACGATAAATGAAAGAAAACTATCATTAAAGGATCACTTAAAGCACCACAAATAAACTGTTAGCGCATGAAACAAAGTATTTTAAGTTATCCCAATCAGTCAATCACAATTAGGTGTCCAACAAAAGGCAAATGATGAACTTGAGAAGCCAGTAACATAAGTCAAGATATTTAGAAAGACATCCGTCTGCACTGTACTCTCGGTTGTTGTGTAAATTATGTATAAAAGCCCTGCTTTGTGTACGTTCTCCTATTTATGAAACCCACACTTCCAATATACTCTTTCATGCCATTGTCCCTTGTTCCTGGTAAAACCCTTTTCCGCAAAAGGAAAGCAAATCTATCTCGACATCAACGTTTTCCTGTAGCCTTTCGTACGACATATATCTGATCTGGCCTCCTCGGAAATGTTTCAAGTCGTCTCCTATTTCGTTGGGCGTCTTTTCCATCGCTCTACCGATTTCTCTTTGGAATTTGTGTTAGTCTAAACACTGGTTCGTTTTCACTAGTAAGGTTTTCAATTCTTCTCTGTATTTTTAACAGGCATTTTAAATGAATTATCTTCTATATAATCTTCGCTGGAACAACCTCATTTTCCAAGATATTGAAATTAGAGGCATCTCCAAGACACGATTTAGATTCTTCATCACTAAGGTCTACCCAGAAGGATATGGAGTTTCATCTTCTAAGATTCATAACAGCAATTCCGTAAGTCACTGAATTTTATTTGTTCGTCGTCTGAAAAGGGCACCATGAGTTTTTTCTATATTTGTTTTGATTTAAAATGTTTAATTTAGTCCTCTGAAAAAATACATAATCTTTGTAGAGGATAAGATATTTAAAATAGAAAGATAAACTATGTTATATTTGGACAGGAGAAACAAATACAGTTGGAGCGAAAAATTGATTAGGATAATTTTTATCACAAAGTCTCATTTGGGCACAGTAGCTTTAGGAAAATTGTATAATTTCATATAAAAGCTGGGAAATATTTTTGTTTCTTTTATCTCTCTCTCTCTCTCTCTCTCTCTCTCTCTCTCTCTCTCTCTCTCTCTCCATCACTCATCACATCATAAATGAAAAATTGTTCTCGAAAATATAGTATGGGTGCTCTCTCTCTCTCTCTCTCTCTCTCTCTCTCTCTCTCTCTCTCTCTCTCATTTCACGGTTGCTACCCATCGTACGTTGTTTTTTGTGAAGAATTAATCTTCTGAGGTCAGTATAAAAGAAATATATAATTTGATATCAGTTCATAGGAGGCAGCTATCAGTCTGTCTTCCGTAATAGTGAGAGAGAGAGAGAGAGAGAGAGGGGAGGTAGGTACTGCTATTTCTACCACCACAACAAATTTAAGATTTTCACGTATGGCGGGTGACGAGAGAGAGAGAGAGAGGACGAGGATGAGAGAGAGAGAGAGAGAGAGAGAGAGAGAGAGAGAGAGAGAGAAATTTAGAATTTTAACTGAATCTGAATAGAATTTGCATAAAAGTATGAATTATAAGATGCTTATAGGACATATAATTACCCATCTGAGAAGAAATTTACATTATATTCAATTCAATTTCAGAATAAATGCTGTATATAGAACTGTATTGGTTATATTTCAACGAGTGATAAACGCAAGGTATTTTCATATGCTTGGAAAAAGAACTTAAATACAATTTAACCTTTATTTTACAATCACATTTTATGAATTGGCTAATATCTGTTTTGAAGTTAATGGTCGCTTTATATTTTGTATTTTGGAAAAATGTGTTTGGCCCTCAATTTTTGGTGCTCTCCTTTTTAGGAAATAGCTAAGCCAAATATCAAGAGAATTCTGTTTGTGTGTGTGTGTTATCACTAAGAGAAAGAAATGAAAATATTCCTTGGTATTAAAAAAACGCTTTTCCTATCAAACATTTTAATAGAAAAGTAAAATATTTTTGTGAGTGCTTATGTGTGGTTTTACCTTGTTTATATAAAGAAATAAAGACCTTTACTGGTTTAAATATATTGTAAATCCAGTTATATTCGTCACTTCAACCCCTGGCTGCAACCACTTTTCTTTCATTTTACTGCACCTCAGTTCGTATTTTCTTTCTCCCATCGTAATTTCCTCAATCCTCCCGAACAATTGTTCACAGTACAACTGCGAGAGTTTCCCCCGTTACACTTTTCAGACCTTTTTATTCTCATTCCCAATGCTTGACCTCTTGCCATAACAATATTAAGACCTACATTCAAGAAAACGTTCCTGTTGTATCATCATCTTTGAAGAACGCGACTATTCTTCGTAGCCTTCCAAATGGCTATTTGGAAGACCAAATGTGATAATATATAGTAGTAACGATTTAATCTTGACAGACATCACCAAATATGACTGTATAAAATCTTAATGTTTTGATATTTACAGCTGTAACGTAAAATAACAACTCTACTGCTTTCGAAAATCTGATTCCCTTCACACTTCCTCCTCTAAAATCAAAATGAAATTTTATGATCATCTAAAAAAGCCATCGGTTTATATACCTAAGAAATGAATAAGAGACAAGGGCAATTAAGGTCATGGAGCTGAAAGGGTATTAGGACGAGCAAACTTAATAGCTCTAAGAAGCCGAGATTCCAAAAAATCAAGAAAATAAAGCAAAATAAGAGACGGGTAAGAAAGGATACTCATTAAGCCCGAGAGAAAAAGAAGAGAAATTATGAGAATCAGGAAATGCAGAAGAAAAATAAGAAGTTTCGAACATTTTGCTGCCTGAATATTGTAGCCAGAGGGTTAAAAATTTTTGAAGATTAATTCTTTATGTATTGCTGGACGCATGATGTAAAAGGCCACCTGATAAAAAGCCTGATTCTCCAGGCAAGCTCGAAGAGTCATCGACAAAAATTGATGAATTCAATAGGACAAAAAATTACAATAAACTTTATGTATTTATGTATGTAAGTATATATATTCACAAGTAAGTTCTTTCCGTTAACTGGAGTTCGTAAGGAAAATAAGAAACAATTCATATCACGATCATCCTAATACAACGAAGAAGAATTCCTCCATAATAAGCCAATTCATATACGCATTCGCATAGACATTTTCTGGTGTTTCCACTGGGTATAGAAACTAATCCTTTATCGAGCGTCTAATGGAGTTTGTCTCGGCGTTTGAGATAACTGAGTAATGGCCTTAGTCCAGGTAATCAGCTTCGCAAACTCAATTTACAAGGAACGTGGCGCCTGTTTTAATTGGGCAATTTGATTTCCAGAAGGAAAAAGAGGAATTTCCTTTTTAATCTCCACCATTTATGCTTTTCAATTCCTTTTCTCTCTTTCTTTGAACATTAGGCGTCCCTGGGATATATGAGAACAATTCGAATATTAGGAGGCCTCAGTAATAATAAAATTTCATATCCTCGCAGGAAATAAAGTTCCCATTTAAGGTTTAACATAATATGTATAGTGAGGTCAGAATTATCAATGAGCATTAACCATATGCTTACAGTAGATTCCTCTAGTCAAATACTAAAAGGAATAGTGCAGCAAAGAAGGTTCATCGAGAATTCGAGTTGACCCTTGCACTGAATATTTAAATTGCGAAGGAAGACATTTTTCTTTGCGTGACTTTCATGTTACGCAAATTAAATTTTTTTTGGTTATATCAATGTCCCAGTTTCGATTCCATTAGTGTTATCCTCAAACTGGTGTAAAAGGTTATCTCCCATAAACGGACGGGGACTGAATGCAATCCCATGAAAGGATGAAAAAATCGTGGTAGATTACTTGATTATCTTTTGAAGAAGGGTGTTTACCTTCTTTCATTATTCTATAATAATTCTTAATATATTTCTTACTAATTATCAGTACATATGTATCAGTTGAACAATTTAAGATTTTATTTTTTATTTTGGGTATTACTGAAAAATGCGTTGCTTATATATATCTTTCTGCCTTGTCAACAATTCATTAAAAAGCTTTCACTTGCAGGATTTTCTTCTACATGAAATACTTTTAAAAGATTTATGCATAAATATGAGCGTGTTTGTTCCAAAAAACTTACGTCACCAAATGAAAAAAATGATTAATATGTAATAATAATCGATATTTTTTTGGAGAAGTTTCACCACAAAGGTAGGCAGAAAAGGAAGTTTGTGTATATATATATATATATATATATAATATATATATATATATATATATATATATATATATATATATATATATATACATTATATATGTCTAATACAAGGAGCCCATAAAAACACAAAATGTAGAGAGAAAAGTACTATATTTCAGAGACTGCTGTCTCTCTCTTCAGGATATGAACGAGAAAAAGTTTACAGAAAAGGTGGTATTTATACAAAGAGATCCGTCCACAAGTAAGCCAATTTAGGTCACCCCGCTGATAATCTTCCTTTAATCTTCTTAAGCGTTGGTTGAATGAACACTGCGTCGATGACATCTGAGATCCACGCCCCTTTTGAGATGTTCATTACCTGCTTCTCTTTTATTAAGGCCGATTCCATCATTTGACTCTTGTACCGGAAGCTTGTGCTATAAATTACACGTGACATATTCCAGTTTATTCTATGGTCTATGTTCATTTATATTGTTGAAAATAGCCGAGTTCTGTTGTCCATACTAACTGACCGTTTGTGTTGTATTAACTCTGGGGAAGTGATTTACCTGTAAATCCAATGTAAGATTGGTCACAGTCCTGGCATGGGATCTCATATACCCCAGAGTCTTTGGGAGATGTCGTTTTGTTGGACGTTAATCAGGGATTTGGCTAAGGTAGTTTGGGTAGGTAAATGCAAAAGGGTTGGATTTCCCAACGGGTGTGAGTTACTCTCTTAATCAATCTCCAGGTGGAGAAGATTTTTATTTTATTGTTGTGGGTGTCTCTGGTCTTGTCTTTAGGGGGTCGGTAGAAAATGACGTTTGCTTTTTGAATTGCTTTTTCAATTATATGGTCAGGATACTTTAAAGATGAAAGTTGCTTGCGAATTAGTTCAAATTCTTTTTCCAGGAAATCTGGGGAACAAATTCGTAAGGCTCTTAAGAATAGGTTGCTAGCTACACCTATCTTGATAGTATGTCGTGATAGCTAAAGTAGTGAATATATGAAAGTGAGAACGTTGGTTTTCTGTATATGGGGTAAATTTGTATTCTGTCGTGTCTCTGATTATTAAAACATCAAAGAAAAGGAATTTAATGTTGTCTGTTTTTCCCATTCAACTTTAAATTTGATGCTGGGCACTAATGCGTTTAATTTTGAGAGGAATTCATTAAAATTACCCCACTTATTATCCCAAAATGTTAGGATGTCATCCACGTATCTCATTCACAGCATGTTTTTGGGTTTTATTGCATTTATTACTGTAGTTTCAAAGTATTCCATGTACAGATTGGCTAAAATAGGACTTAAAGGACTACTTATACTACACCCGAATTTTTTGCTTGTAGAATGGATTCCTCGATGAAAATACGTTATTAGATGCACATAATTCAACTAACTTTATTATTTTGTCACGCGCCAATGGGAAATGATCTGAATAGGGGGATAATTTTTCCCTTTATATCTAAATTCACTTTACCTCCCAAATGATATATTTTCATATATGTACCGAAGGGGAATTTTTTTTTTAATTGATAATAATTTCGTCCCCCCCACTTGGACGGTGGTTCGATCCCATGGGGGGACGAAATTATTATCAATTAAAAAAAATTCCCCTTCGGTACATATATGAAAATATATCATTTGGGAGGTAAAGTGAATTTAGATATTAAAGGACATTTGTAGCTTGAATTGATATATAAATGGATCACGGTTTGATGTGATCATTATTCATTATATATATATATATATATATATATACTATATATATATATATATATATATATATATGTGTGTGTGTGTGTGTGTGTGTGTGTGTGTGTGTGTATGAGAAGGCCATTGTTGGCAAGTGTATGAATTGTATTTAGCAACAATGGGTGGGTCTCCTTCTATAGGTGGAATTGTAGCCTATGTGTATGTGTGCTTGCATGAGAGAGAGAGAGAGAGAGAGAGAGAGAGAGAGAGAGAGAGAGAGAGAGAGAATGAATTTTCGTAATTATTACAATTAAACTAACTTTGAATTTTCCACTTACAGTAGAATAAGTCTCAAATGGATTTAAAGGAGTGGGAACTAACATTCTGAGCTGAATGCAGAATCCCATCTTTATAATTGACAATCTAGAATAAAAGGACATTGCATTCTAGTTTGTCACGTTTTAGATTGCATTATCCATACACTCATTGAATCTGGAATGTAGAATGTTTACTTCAGGGGACATGTTAATCACTGTATAGGAGATGAATTCTCAAAGATCAATTTCTACCTGTTACATAGCATGGACCAGTTTGATTCTTAGTTAAAACCATACACCTACACATTCATAGACACACTCACACACACCTACACACACATAAAAACAGGTGATTAGAAATGGAAATTACACCTCAAAAAAAAAAAAAAAAAAACACACACCCTAAAATGAGTTGTTAGCGGAGTTTGTGACAGCCCACTAAACAAATATTTAATAAACATGTAGTCCCATTTGCTTAGAAGACCATAATAAGAACAATGATAAAAAGGCAATTCTTGCATCTTTCTATATCACATCTTTCTCTTTCGTCCACGGGGAGGTAAAACCATTGTTCCTTTCAGTATCAATCAAGGTTGTCTGATGTGGGAAAGTTTCTCCATCTGTCACAGCAGAAAGCCGAGCGGTTGGGTTTGGATGCCATACGCTCTACAAAACTCTTTTTGATAGTTTCTAAAACCTTTTTTTCCTGTATTTAGTTCTTTTATTTTTAATTTAAATGGGCACTTTACAATTGGAATTTACTATGAAATTTAGTAATTTTTTTTTATATACACACGCACCACACAAACATATATATATATATATATATATATATATATATATATATATATATATATATATATATATATATATATATATATATATATATTTATATAATATATATATATATATATATATATATATATATATATATATATATATATGTTCTTCCCATTTAAGCTTCACTTCCACACCCTCTATCACATCCATGTTTTAGACATCACTCTGTACAATGAAATAAGCAGATATTTATGCACATATCCATTCATTGTCATTCTACAATTATAGCTATCATCAATATTTAATTCAATATAATTTTCATCGAATGCATATGTAATATGTTATATAAGATTTAATTTACTATTTTCTTATAATTATCTTAGCCTTTTATGCATATTTCTTAATTAATAACTTTTTAACTACAACTCCTGTCAATATTTAAATCAAGATCATTTTCCTGGAGCGCAAAAACAATATATATTCAATCTTATATTATTCCTTTTTTATAGCCATGTTAGACACATTGTTCGAGGATAAGGTTGTGTTGATGCTAAGAAGCGGAAACCCGTTCACTGACGTATCTCATTTTTCCTGTGGTCGTCTTATCAAAACCAATCACAACTGACCCCTCTTCAGGCGGAGTGGCAATCTCTGGGCAATTCTTACCTGGCCTCACCTGGCCTCAGTTTTTGGCTTCACCTTGACCAGGGAAATTTCTAAGATTCTCATGTTGTTGATTTTTTTTTTTTTGTTGTTTTTGTTTTTATTTGGTGCATGTTTCTTACTGAATTAATAAATTTGCTCTGTATTTCTTTGAATATAAATATATATAATATATATATATATGATATATATATATATAATATATATATATATATATGGTATATATATATATATATATATATATATATAGTATATATTATATCACTATATATATACATATATATACATATATATATATATATATAT
>NC_087200.1:207395843-207398343 GCF_015104395.2 Macrobrachium nipponense
CGTTCACCCTTCCATGTATACGTCGAAACTGAATGACCCTCTCGTCTCTGGCGTTTCAATTTTACAGGCGGCTAACTGATGAAAACTTGGATAACGAGTTGTAACGAGTTGCAAGTGGTTCGTATCATTAATGTTGGGAGGAAGTCAGGAGTCTTCGAGTGCTTTCAATTGTGGTCTGAGGTATTGGCATTCGCTCCTCGGCTCAGGTGTCTGAAGGCTGTTATCGCAACGATGGTCCTTTTTGAAGAGGAACTAATAAAACTTTCGTCCGATTCAATAGGTGGGAATTAATATATGCGACCATGAATGCTGAAATTAAATACTTGGACTAATTTATATCAAAATTACAGATTATCAATTGGAGGCCTCTTTCAATTAAACTTTCTTCACATTCAGTAGGAGTGGAATAATGTTACATTCGCTAATAAATAATGAAATCCTAGGACTTAGGAGTCATTTCAATATTGTCAGGAATTAAATCCTGTTAATTTCAGTCAGTTTTCAATATAATTTATTCCCTGAACTACATTCAGACTTATTCGCATGAAACCCGATGAACATATCTCACGAATAGAAACAATATAAAGGACACGGTGAGTAGGTACTGGCATCTGTCATTGTTACGATTGGTATGAAAGTAAACTCGTCTTCGAATCATCTTGGGAAAGCTTTGCTTGTATTTCTTATTTACCACTAGCAAACAATATAACTATTGTTTATAGTATTGACTAAAGGATATTTATCCAGAGGAGAAGAAATTGTCTTTACCCTTACTGAACTTATGACATTGATCTCAATAATTGGTAACATTGATTTTAGAAGTTTCAAGCTCTTGGGACTGACACAAGAAGTATACCACTTATTCAAGTAAATTCCGTGTCATTACATTCCGTTGGAAGGAAAATATTGTACTTAAGGTTTCAGTGAATTTGGAGAATTATTGATATTTTCAATAATGTACAATGATTATGACATTATATTTAAGATATGCTTGAAGTTATATAACTATTATGCATATTTGAGAACTTGTATTTAAAATATTCTAGTAGGACTTAATTAAAACCTTGAAAAAAAGGACATTGAAATAAGGTAGATCCCTGTAAAACCATATATTTTTTCCATAGACCATTATTCCTCACTTATATTACGTGCAAATAACCCCTATTATCTAGCTATTTACCCGCTTGGTCGCTCCATTTTTGTTGTCCACTTTAATTATATTTTTGGAATAGCTGCTATTCGAATCTTTAATACGACTTCTCAAATATATGCAAAAGTTCTCTACCTTCAGGTGCATTTTGTAATGCTCGAGCGAATTACAGGTTAAGTGGAAAGATTAGGAAAGACTGAGACTTGGCAAGTCCAGTGAAGAAACTTGTCAAGACTCTTGTCTGCTTCGGTTATCGTTAGCTCGTTCCTGGGTCAAGTCTTGAGGGGAGATGTGCTGAAATATTTCACAGATGTTACGGAGGACCTGAACGTTTATGTCTTTTTTTTTGTACATGCCTTTTATTCTCTAGATATCTCTGACTAAAACATATGATGGCGTGTATTTATGTTTGCATTAAAACACTTTAGCCTGAGAAAATCAGTATGCATGCGTAAGCATTTGAATAATTTGAAAGAGAAAGAGAAAGAGAGAGAGAGAGAGAGAGAGAGAGAAAGAGAGAGAGAGAGATTTCCTCTAACATATTTTTTTTTCAAGAGAAATTGAATTAATTGATTTCCATACTAACCCAATTAAATGATTCCAAGGGAATTATTTATGTGCATAAGTATGCAAATAAATTTCATTTCACTGAAAAAGTTGTTAATGAAAATCAATCTCTCTCTCTCTCTCTCTCTCTATAGCGTTTTGGTCTTTATTGCGAGATTGAAGATGTCAGTTTATAATTATTGTTTTAAAATTAGTTTTCTCACTCTCTCTCTCTCTCTCTCTTTCTCCTCTCTCCTGGTCTCTCTCTCTCTCTCTCTCTCTCTCTCTCTTGTTTTGCTCTTCAAAGCTGAATTACAGACATAGATACAACAATAGCTTTAAAGCTTGGTTACTCTCTCTCTCTCTCTCTCTCTCTCTCTCTCTCTGTAATTATTTAAATGCATAATTTTTCCGTAAATTTTATTGTAATTCATTTCTAAACACAACGGCATTAGAACCACAAATCCAAAATTTGTCGATATTTTGTTCTTTTGCAGATGTTTAACATATAAGGAAGATGAAAGGATTAAACCGTATATAAAAAATGCATTTATAAAGTTATCTGTTTGACACTTCCTGGAGTTAGAGACATCAAAAATGTTCTATTAAAGAAACAATTACATCAATAGATCTAAGATACTATACAGTATTATTTTGCAATGGAAAAGGGGATATCCAAGTCTAATAGATGCAGTGGCTACACTATATGTTGGTTTTTAGTTTCTTATGAAAATATCAATCGATGCAGGGAAAATTGTTTGATATCGTAATCAGGATTCTTTTCTTCCTCCATGCAGACTTGAC
>NC_087200.1:207403343-207408343 GCF_015104395.2 Macrobrachium nipponense
AGATAGAAAAGCGACTTTGAAAGCAGAGACGCTGGAGAAACGCAAACAAACAAAATTAAAGCAAAGAAAGACCTTTGTGAAACGATAAACAAGATTTAGGTTATCGCCGAGCGGAGTGACTCAATTTTAGCGAGAAACAAATTATGTTGACAATCGAAAAAGTCGCCAGAAATTGGGTGACTGTAAGGAATTCAGTTCCATAACCAACTTTCTACGAGAATTTTACATTTGTGAGATTTTGTTATCATGTTTAATTAAGAGGTCTTTGAAATCAAAGAGTAATATATTTTAAAGAAGGACAAAATACGAGAATTAGAATCAGATCTTATGGAATCTAGCTCTGTTCAAAATGTAATATTTAACCAAATTTGTCTGTCAGTGATAGGCAGAATTTTTATTACACTACTTCTTTGGAAGGCAACAAAGGACAGGCGACTGTATTTGTGTCAATATATGATTGTTATTGTAAGCGGCTTAGTGGACTTGTTAGGAAGAGGGAAAGGAATGTTTGGGATGGATTATCAGCGAGAATTTAGGAAATTACAATAACAGTGTTTGCGTGGAATATCTGGATCAGTAAAATGTCTAAGAGATATGAGTAAGAATAACAATCATAGGTTTTATTTACTACAGAAAAATATTGCTGGAATTAGACTATAAATCTCAGGCCAAAAACTAAGCGCTGAAACTTATGAGGCCATTCAACGCTGAGAATACCTTGGTAACATTCATTAGGAAGAAAAACATTGAAGCTGCAGTATGGAACAATTGTTGGGAGAGGGTGGAAAGTCAGATGGAAGAAAGGTAATATGAACGGAGGTGCAGTCAAAAGGAATGAAAGTCGTTGCAGCTACGGGCCCAAGGGACACTGCAAAGAACCTTAAGTAATGCATACGGTGCACTGTGTAAGGTGCACTGACGGCACTACCCCCTTGCGAGGTGCGGGTGGTGAGTGGCGGTGTTGGATTTCAGAACCTGTTGATTCTTACATTCTTTAAACTTATCCTGGTTTGATGTTAGTGAATAGGATAGCTATAATTAATTTTAACTCACCTAAACTGCTGGTGACACTATCTTCCCTCCAGGGAAAACCTCGATCCTTAGAACAGAGAGGCTTAATGAGGCCTAAAGGAACCTTTCACATCATATCTCCGTCTCCTCCTGAAGGTTTGCCTAAGGACTCGACGTCAACGAATTCTTGGGACACGAGTTATCTGCTCAATTCGCTGACGGCATCTTAATGGATCACTCAGCGACTTCTGGAGTCATTCATCACTCACTCCTTTCATAAACTCAACGCTTTCTCTCTCGTCGTAGGATTTCAGTTTTGCTATGATTTAACTTTCACTTTATTCAGTTGATTTCATCCACAATGCACTCTTCTGGAATTAATGTGATTTATTTTTAGGAGATGAAATATCAGTCAATTTACCAAATTGAAGCGAAAATTCTTTTATAATTTCTTAACTGAATAGTCTGGAGTAGACACCGAATTCCTTTTTACATCCAAATGCTTAGGAACTACACTATAAAAGGCCTTTCCTTTGCAACTCATAAATATTGACAGGACTCGGAATTAAAAATCATGAAATTGCCCTATTTCTGTACTCCAGCCAAAACTCTAACCTTTTACCACTGGATCCCAGCGTAGACTGAAATTTACAGAAGTGTGAAATGTGGTTTCTACGGAAGAGTTGTAGAGGCCCAGTTTTCCACGCATTGAGAAATGTAGGTAATAATTTCCGGCTGCCTCCACTCTCGTTTGTATGTTAATCAAGGGCTTTTGGTAAGGGCCATCTGTCTCTTACTGTCAACACCAAAAGGGTTTCTGAGGGGCTGAGTCCATTACGTTAGTAAAATGAGTATCGTCATTTATTAGTTTGAGTGTTTGCTTGGAAAACACTCGTAGATATGATTGTTAGGTATTGACAGAGTCATGTGTCTCTAAATGCATATATACTATATATATATATATATATATATATATATATATATATATATATATAGATATATATATATATATATATATATTATATATATATATATATATCTAATATATTATCATTATATATTATATATTATATATATTTATATATATATATATATATATATATATATATATATATATATATATATATATATATATATATATATACTGTATAGTTTGTATTTATGTGTAAAGAATTATAGAAAGTGTACTTTCCTTTTAATGAGCTCAAGCAGTATGTAGAAGGAGCTATTTTCAGGATATGAAAACATCAATTTAAAAATACAAAATGCATTCTACGCTGAGCCGTGCAGTCTCAGTTCCTCAGCTCATGTTTACGATGCGTAAATGAAAAACAGACAGAACCTTTTGGCAACAGAAATATTTGTTATGGGAAACATGATTCCCATATCACAACAACAGTGTATTTAAGCGCTAAAAAGTTTTTTTTGATTGCTGGGCGGGATTCCATTAGTCCGTTTGACGTGTTTGTTACAAAAGCATAAATTATAGGTACTAAACGCTTAAGCACACTTACAAAAAAAAAGTCAATCTTCGTTACTTATTAAAATTGATTCAGATATACTGTAAGTAATTCTTAGTATATTTCTTTTAAAGGAGCTCTTATACATTTGTAATTTACTTTCTTGGATGACAGTACTATACATAGAATATAAAATTCCCACTAACGAGTCCTGAAATACCGACCGGTTAAGTAACCCATACTGAGAGAGAGAGAGAGAGAGAGAGAGAGAGAATAATACAACATTTACTCTCTTCTTTCTTTAACAAAATGTTTGTTTTAAAATTCTCTCTCTCTCTCTCTCTCCCTTGAAAAAAGAAAGTTAATTTTCTCCAGAAACGACTTCGACCAGACTTGGAAAAAGTCTCTTTACGTTAGCTGCAATTCCCGAGGTAAATTGTATTGCTCAAAATTGAAACTCTTCTTCTCTCACATCTGCTCCCATGACTTTTAGCCTTATCTCTGTTTTCACATCTTCGCTGCCAAAGGTGAGATAAGTTTCGTTTCAGTTCAGTGAAATACTGAGCGATTTTGGAGAAAGGTTGGTATTGCTCTATTAGATTACTGACTTTTATCTCTCTTTATTTACACTGCATTTTTTTATATTGTACTCTATATACATACTCATACATACATAAGATACACAACACACATACACGTACACACACACACACTTATAATACATATATATATATATACATATATATATATATATATATATATATATATATATATACTATATATATATATATATATATATATATATATATATATATATATATATATATATATATATATATATATATATATATATATATATATATATATATATATATATACAATGTTACGAAGTGCCAAGTATCTGGCTACCATTCATCAATTATTACCTCACCAAAAGCCAGGCACCTGAACCCTCATCACAGGTATTAAACGACTGAATACTCTAAAGGCAACAGTGATCCCTTAACAACTTACCAATATTGCAGAACATCAGACTAAGTTCATCAAACAGGTGTTGAGGTAATCTGTAAGTAATTAAATTAATCAAAGGGCATCACTCCATCAACAACTTTAGAAGTCTAAGTATTTCGCTGGTTCTAGGTCAATTCAAGTAAATTGAAGGAAAGCAAATCAATTACCACTCTATGTTTCTACCTAACATAAATATAATCAAATGCAAATATACTGGTTAGAAATAAAATACTTATAAGAATTTTAGATACAAAAATTTGTTATTAAATTTAAAATTTATAAGTAAAATTCCCAATATCATGGAAAATTACTGTTACTTGAAAACAAAGTAAAGTTTAATTAATTCTTGAATCACATAAGTAAAATTAAATCAAAATTAATTTATCACAAAATTCAAGAAAATTAATTCAATTGAAATTCAAAAGTGTTAGGCAATAATTTAAATTCTAAATTAATTCACAAGTGCTAAACAATAATAAAACTTGAAAAGAATTCTAAGTAAATGCAAATTAATTCACAAATGTTAAATTTAATTAAATATGCAATGATTAAGCAATGAAAATAACTAAGTCAATTAAATTGTGAATGCAGATGAAAATATAAAATAAAAATGCACACTTCAATAAGAAAATGAACAAGTGCACAAACAATGGAACAAACACAAAACACAAAAATATGCAATGTGTAAAAGTGTAAATCTTTTTCACTCAAAACATTGTAACCATCAGTTTTTTTACCAAACCACTGTTCCTATCAGTTATTAGTTTCTTATTACCAACCATCATAACCAAGAGTAAGGTCTGTAAGGTCTGTAAGGTCTCTCTCCCTCTCCTCTCTCTCTCCTCTTTTCCATTCTCCAAATCTTGAAGGCCTCCTCTCCTCCCTCCTTACTCATCTCTCTCTCTCTATCTCTTCCATTATACAAATCTGAGCCTCTCTCTCTCATACTTTTCATTTCTGTCTCACTCTCTATTCAGAAGGAAAAATCAGATCCTCTCTTCTCTCTCTCTCCTCTCTCTCTCTCTCTCTCTCTCTCTCTCTCTCTACATAATAAAAAAAATCCAAGCTTGCTTTCTTTCTCTCTCGTTGCCTTTTCCCCTTGAAACGTAATAAAAAAAAAAGTGTCGTAATGAGAATCGGGTGTTACTCCATTTTCCTTCCTACCAATTTCTTGGCTTAACAACACAATCAACAACTTTCCTCTCCTACCCAAAGTTTATGCGATTTTCTCTCGTGTTTGTTTGTTTACCTGTTATGCATCGTTGTTGGGTTCCACCGGTCCAGTAATTAATTTTACTATTTCTCTTTTTCTCCTTTTGCATTGCCTGGGCGAATCCAAGCGTGCATTCATTTGCATAGACGAGAAAGAGTAAGCTAATGTATGCACCTACATGACACAGTAAAAGAATGTAATAGTTGGCTATCAGCACATGTTACAGTAGCGGTAAACTCTCCCTGTTTTGATACTGGAGAATAAAAATGATTCAGTAAGGCAAATTAAGCCTTCATTGCGTCATA
>NC_087200.1:207413343-207420843 GCF_015104395.2 Macrobrachium nipponense
TCAATCTTCATCTACGAGTTCTCGCCCGCAGACTTTTTTTTTCTCGATTTGTTGCCAATCGCTTTTTCTTGCAGGAATTCTCCGTATAATATCTTTATCAAATTATCTGCTACTTATATTATCTTTTTTGTGGGATTTTCCTATTATTTGCAACACATTTTTATTTTATATTGAATATGCGTTTGCGCAGTGGACGTTCGTATCTGATACAGTGCTAGTGAAACAGGAATCGTATCAGTCAGAAAAAACACGCATACAAGAGGAACACCTATAAAACCAAAAATCCAGTAGTAAAATTAACTTGGTTCAGGACACTAATTTTTCCTGTTCAAGGTCCTGGAGGTAAATATAGTTAAGGGTTTTTCGAGTTCTACGCGTATCCAAGCTTCTATGGCTCAGCCTAGTGTTGTAGAATGGGAGGCAGTAATTGCTGACCGGTTAAATGAACATCAGGAAAAACTTACGTAACTCCACGTGGGTTACAAGATCCAATATCACGGCAAATGTTTTCATACACTTGATATATTTTAATCTGTCTAAATGTACTGACCTTGATCCTTGCTTACTCAAGCTTTTGCAAAAAATGAGGATAAGCCACAACAAGTAGATGAAGTTAATCATAATCAAACAGCAGGGATGACTTGTTACAATTGCAATAGGCCAGGTCACGTAACGTCAGACTGTCGGACGCGTTTTTGTTCAATTCATAACACCGTACCACCACATTCTTATAATCCTTGCTACTCACGGAATCAACGGCAGAATCCTAATAACATGCAAACAGTTGCCTATGTAAACAAAAAGGAAGGTCCTCAGTACTTTAAAAAGAAACAAGCAAACGGCAATGCTGCTCAACAGCAGAAACAAACAAATCGTGCTTCAGGTACCTCTGTTCCTGGGCCGTCTAGCCAGAACTTGCAAGGACAAGCGAATTTTCAAGGTGTGCTAAACAAAGCAAACCCACCACGTAGTTCGCTCCAAGGTGGGGGGGGAGAGGACGATGTTGGGTCATCAATATCAACATCTTTTGTATCAAATAATCAGTTTAATCATTTATCAGATCATTGTGAGGCAATCGATTTTCCTATGAAACACACGGCCGAATCCAAAAAATCGGTGCAGGTTCCCGTAGATTTGCAACAAATTCATGCAATTATTAGTCAAGACGAGTTACGACCAACCTTACATGCAGTAAATTTGGACCATAAGTCAGTTTACTTTGTTCTTTGATTCTGGTAGTCCACGTAATATCATGGATTAAGGACTCATCATTTACTCTTTTCAAACTTCCTATAGAGAAGTCCGGAATAAGACTCTCAGGCATAGGAAATAATGAATTAAACAATGTGGTAGGAGTAACTCATGTTCAGTACAAGGTCGGTAAGCGTACGTTTTTTTCCGATACCTTTATCGTTGTACAAAACATTAATAGTATTCCGCAGTATTATCGGATACCCGTCTATGCACTCAAAATATTACCTTAGCACCTGCAAAACACGGCGTGTATATCAAAGGAAAATTCTATAAGTCTTCTAATACCCTCAAATCAGTTTTAGATAATAAAGAGACAGACAGAGTAGTCACTTATATTGAAGAACCAATCACTTGTCTCATGAACCAAGAAATAATACATGAGACCCAACAGAACTCTCTCTCGCCCGTAATATCAGCTTGCACGCAAACTCTCGAGCCGAACGTAACTTCGAACATATTAGTGCGTGTAAAGAAAACCTTGCCAGGATCTGAAATGTTAATCCTTTCCGAAACTCTGAAAACACACGGATTATCCGTCACACAAGCCATTTATACAGTCGGCTCACAACAACAATGTCACATCGAAGTCTGTAATCATTTGAATACCACTTTAGTAATCCACAAAAATCAACATATCTTGGATGTGGAAGTTTTATAAACATCGCATTCTTACCGTAGCTGAGATAAATCACGCTCAATCAGTTGCGGATGAATTCCTTTTGCAATCTATAAAGAACAAAATCAATAAGGACATTCAAGAAGAAGAAATTCCAGCAGAAATTTTTGAATCTTTTAACTGAATATCATGATGTTTTTTTCCACTACGGATGGAACCTTAGGAAAAACGGATGTCATCGAGCATCAAATAAGACTCAAGGACAAACAGAAAGTAAAAATATGTACCTTCGTACCGACTTCCTATGAAATTTCAGAATGAGATAACTGAGGAAGTACCCGGTAAAAAATGCTAAAAGAAGGAGTCATTAGGAAATCAAACAGCCCTTATAATTTTCCGTTAATAGTAGTGCCGAAAAAGATCGAACTTGGCGATATGCGTCGATTTTCGTCGCTTAAATGAAGAAACAATCCCTGACCGATTCCCAGTACCATGTACTGACGATATTCTATCTCTACTAGGTCAGAACAAATATTTCACCCAGCTTGGACCTACTAAAGGCTTTCATCAGAATTCCGTTGGAAGAAGAGAATATCCCATACACTGCCTTCAGCACAGCCAAGGGACATTATGAATTTTTGCGTATGCCTTTTGGTTTACGTTGTGCTCCCATTAACTTTTACTAGAATGATAAACATTGTGTTTGGAGACATTGTTAGGAGATATCCTACATGCCTACATGGACGACCTAGTAATCTTTTCCAATACCTTAGAAGAACATCTACGTAAATTAGAGTTAGTGCTACAAAGACTAAGGCAGCATAATTTAAGGGTAAAGATAAGTAAGTTGTGAATTTTTTAAAACAGAACTAGTCTATTTAGGTTTCACGGTGTCTAGTGAAGGTCTTAAAGTAGTCCATGATAAGGTATCGGCTATCCGTAACTTCCCGATACCTACTAACGTCAAGGGAATACAGCAATTTTTAGGCTGTAGCGGATATTATAGGAGGTTCATTAGGAACTACTCCATCATAGCCGCTCCCCTAACCGATCTTATAAAAAAGGGCGTAGATTTTTTTCATATGGTCTGAAAAATCATCAACAGGCGTTCGATAAATTGAAAGATGAACTGTGTAGTTCTCCTATCTTGAAATTTCCTGACTTCGGTAAGGAATTCTTCATAGCAACAGACGCCTCAGACCTAGGAGTAGGTGGGGTATATTGCTTCAACAATATGATAAACAGTTTTTTCCTTATAGCTTTTTATTCACCGTAAACTGAGAACCTTCCAAAGTTTCCGAAAGGCAAATATGTCAGTGAATAGACAAGGAAGGGCTCGCTATTGTTAATTCACTCGTGCATTTTAAATTAAATTTATAATATACGTTATCCCGTCAAGGTTCTCACTGATCATAAAAGCCCCTAACCGACTTCTTTAAAGGCTTTAGTCACACCCTAAGCGAACTCGGGGTGGCACATGATCATCCAGGACTTTGGGCGCGAGGATCGGGTATTTACCTGGGAAAGCAAATATCATTGCTGACGACATTATCACGCAACCCCTCTTCATCTTGTACCGAGCCATTAGCTGAATTAATGATATCTCAACCTCCACGCCCATTGTTAAAGACTATATCTGAACAGGAAAGATCTGGGCTGGAGTGGCTGAACTATTACAGACGGAACAAAGAAAAGATCCGCAAATAGAAAAAATCATCATTGCGCTAAACGGAAATCCGAAGGAAAAGGAATATATAAAGTATAAGCAGCAGAATTATATCATCAAAGATATATCCTGTGTAGATCCGTGACGAGGAAACCCACAACACACCACAGTTGAATAACAACCAGGTGGTGGTATCTATCTCACTCATACCCACTTGTCGCTTAACAAAATGGTTTTGCATGAAAATCCACTGGGCATGGACACCCCGGGTTATTCCCTAATGTCACAGAAAGCCAAATCCTTATTTTATTGGCATACGATGCTTACAGATATAAAAAAAAGCCCACATAGCAAATTGTCGCACTTGTCAAGAATACAAAGGGCACACGAAGACACCTGTCAGCCTAGGGGCTTACCCGTGCCAAATCAACCCTTTGAAAGAGTACACTTAGATTTATTAACAGGGTTTTACGAGTCAGACAGAGGAAATAAGCACCTCCTAGTAATCATAGATGCCTTGACTCGATATACAGAACTGATAGCGCTTAAAACAAAAAACCGCAGTCGAGTGCGCTAGAAAGTTTTACAGATGCTACATTTGTAAACATGGAATTCTCCCACACACCATTATATCAGACTCGGGCGGGGGGAGTTCAATAATCATTCCTTAACCCCTTGTGCGAATTCCTTTGCATAAAGAAAATCAATACCATGATCTATCACCCAGTGGGCTAGTGGAAACGGGCAATCATAGGTCAGGTTTTAAACATTTTAAGGGTCACCTTAGGGGGGGGCAGACCCCAAACTGGACATTGCCATACCTGCGGTACTAAGCACACTTAATCACTCGTATCATGTGTCTATTAAAATGACACCGCACGAGCACTGTACGGTATCCCAGCTAGAACACCTTTCCATGTATTAACGCCTACACTAATTTATCAAATCCTCTAAAGGATGTTATGGATGCAAGCATAAGTCGATATAATATACTTCGTAAGAATCTAGAAGAAGCTCAAATTATCATGAAAAGGAATCATGATAAAATAGCTAAGCCAACTAGAACATATGCCGTGGGCGATCAGGTATACATACAAGTATATGTACGTAAAGGTTTAAATTATAAACTGACACCTAAGTTTGAAGGCCCGTTTAACATTTTAGAAACATTAACGGCCAATAGATTTAGGGTTCAAAATGTATCCAAACCCACTGATGTGAGAATAGTTCCATTGGCACCTATCAGAATCTAAAGAAAGGTAGATGGAGTGAGGGAAAAAATGGTTGTATTTATGAAACTTGTATAATAATTTATATATATATATATATATATATATATATATATATATATATATATATATATATATATATATATATATATATATTATATATATATATATTAATCATATTTGTATGTAAACCTATTCTTTTACACGAGTTATTACATATATTTTACTCATTGCAGGTTTTCAAAAATGAATCTGTTATTGTTAGGAGTGATATTGTGTGTTCAGACATCTTTGTTGTATGGAAAGAGCGCTAAGACGAAAGAAATAGAATTTAATCATGGCTCGATTATCGAGAGAACAGACGACATTTTTATAGTGTCAAGTAATATAGTCATAGAAGTGGATATGCAGGCCATATTTTTGCCTGAAGATGACGTCCTTAACTTAAAGAATGACCTGATGAGGTTTGCCATTTCGCTTAAGGAAATGCACCAACGTAATTTTCATGCTAACTCAGGGATTTCGCTAGATCAAACCCTAAGTGTCGCGGAAATGTTGTCTTATGACATATAAATAAAACCGCCGAGGCAGAGGAACTTGCTCGTGACTTGCTGATGTGGTCTGTGCGGCACAATAATCTTGAACGCCGCAACCCGCTTATTCTGGCTGGGGGGGGGAACTAAAAAATCTGGGATCTGTTTGCGAATTCTAGGCTTAGGAATTTCAAATCGCCTTAAGATAAATAATCAAAATAAAAGAAATTGAGTTTTTGCAACACAAAACCGAATTAGCTTTGTTCTGAACTTCGAAGCCAATTATCCTCGATCAATCAAATAATGAGTTTGGTAAACGAACATTCAAATAATATCGATCTGATTATGGAAGTTCAACATTTGCTGGCTACGTTAGCTTACTATAGTTCGAAAATAGATCATATCCGTGTGAAAATATCACATTTTATTGAGAAATCAAAAAAGACTATGTAGAAGCTATTACGTTAGCGACAAGGGTGTGTTTAATCTCCACACCTCATGCCTATTAAAGATCTGACGTTAACTTTGGAGAACGGACGGGAGAAACTAGGTTATATTCCTTTATTAGACGCCCATAAAGTAGAGTTCTATTATAGCCTAATATCAGTCAGCGTTGAAAATTACAGGATTATGATCACTATACCTTTGATTCTTCCGATGCTTGGCAATCATACAAAAAAGCCCCGTTTCCTACTTTCATGACGAATAACTCAAGTCCAGTAATATCCAATTTGACGGGGCATGTTCTGATTTCTTCTGATAGGAAATCATTTACAGTTCATTAAAAGACTTAGATAAACTCACTCACTGTTCAGAAGCCATGAATAATAAAATTTGTACAGCTGACTCTTTTGAATTCTATCCTATATCAACGGATTCATGTGAGTTAGGCATAGTGCTAAACGGCTCTCTCTCTCATACAAGCGAGGTTGTCTGGGGAAAACTTTATCCCTTTTACAGTAATAAATTCAATTACAGAATGAATAATGGTTCCTGGATCCGATACGACAAAGCCGGTTTTCCACGTCGTATGCCCGGATGGGACCACCGCCCATTCCCCAATCTTTGTAGCAGCTGATGGTTGTACGGGGACATCTACAAACTACACCGTCAGAGGGGTCAACACGATAATACGTGAGAAGGCGTATTTTGCGAACTATACTTGGGCGTCTACAATTATCCCATCACTACCTCTCCCATACAACGCGCGGGTGGCTCATCGTTTGACGCAACTGGCTGAGATGAACCACGTCGGTTCACCGACTTATGCAGGTGGAGAAAAACTCTTCGTTACTACATTCTGCTGGCTATGTTCAGCGTGACGGCCATATTGGTTATCGCCGTCAACATCTTTGCTTGGCGTAGGCTGAGGCGTACACAGAAGGATCTCCAAGGAAACGTATTGTCCCGTCCAGATGACGTACCCGCCCTTACACTCAAGTCGTTTGAGTTTAGGGCCGCTGAAACTGGCCATTTCATTTTGTGCCTAGGAAAATTGTCTGGAATTGTGTTGTGTGTGAAAAGCGGTCTGTATGCTGGCAAAAATGTAGGACAAGAAAGACTCACGCCTTTGCATTTGAACAAGTTAAAGTATCTCCCGGGCACCTAATAAAATATTATAGCCCAATCTTATACATTAATATAACTCCTAAAGGTATTTTTTCGGGCACCTACCTAACAATATACCAGCCCTATATATTTAATCTGGCCCACAATTATACTATTATACAATTGTACCATTATATTTACCTTTTACAAAGAGTGACAAGTACTCTTTAACAATTATCCATGATCATGTTGTAATCTATCAGTAACCGCTATTCTTAATCAGGTTACCTATTACCATAATCTATCAGTAACCGCTATTCTTAATCAGGTTACCTATTACCATAATCTATCAGTAACCACTATTCTTAATCAGGTTACCTATTAAGATATTATTCATGTATACATGTTAATCTTTTGATTTTTACCTTTTGATTATTTTTGGGTACCTAATCATTATTATTACCAACATGGATCTAGATTTTCCATGCATTTATTTTTTGTTTATGTATATGTCAAAAAGGGTATGTAACAGAACCTTTTTATGCATTTAATCACTTGTTATGTTTTATACCTAAACATATGTTCGAGTACGCTCCTAAGAAACCATGTTTAAAGTAACTTTTGTTATTCAAGGCTTGAATGGTAGCTGTCCGA
>NC_087200.1:207428343-207440843 GCF_015104395.2 Macrobrachium nipponense
CTTAGAGAATGATACAAAATTAATATATCAACGTGTTAGATTTCTTGAAGATTGAAGAGAGATTTTGGTGTGTGTGTTTGGTAAGAGTATAATCCTTTATATATATATATATATATATATATATATATATATATATATATATATATATATATATATATATATATATATATATATATATGTATATAGATATATATATATATATAATATATATATATATATATATATATATATATATATATATATATATAGTACGCTTTTTTTTTCTTTTTTTCTTTTTTACGAAACTCGTCTATCTTATTTGATACTTACAAAAGAAACTTGTTTACAAGAAAATATTATTTACTGCCGTCTCAATTATGACAATCGAAATTCTTTTATAAAACAGTGAAGAGCCAATAGTTGCCATGCAAATGCAGTTGCTGATTTTTATTGGTGCAAAAGATATATAATTCGAATCACATTATCAACAGAAAGTAGGTCATGATATATGTATAAGCGATTAATGAATTATTAGATAACTTTCTGATCCCCCCAAAAATAATATTTCTTAGGGAATGAAAACAACGAGTACATCAGTATTAAAGGAAACAATTTACTCAATTAAAGAACTAAAGATGTCAAGATGAGTAAGAACAGTCTCCAAAGGTTTACTTATCATTTCCCTAACTTAACAGAATAGACTTCTTCCCTTTAAAATCACTCAACCGTAAGACATTCAGAGAAAAGGTTCCTATTTCTTCGCCTCTTCTTCGATTTCCCTCAAGAATTACAGTCCCGATATCCTGACTCCTGATATGGGGAGACCAGACTCGGGGAGACTTTTCGAGGTCAGCGTTGCAGCCAAAATTGATGGTTCCTGGTGGTTGCTGGCTTATTACCCAACGACATCTGGTTATGGCAGAGAGAGAGAGAGAGAGAGAGAGAGAGAGAGATTCCTTTTATGGTTTCATTCTTTAGTTTGTTTTCTACATTCGCAAATTTTTTAAGGAATAGTTGATTTTGATCGTATTTTTTTTTTCTTTTTTTCTTTTTTTTTATTTTTTTACGTAAAGCCAGAATTTATATTATGTAGATCTTCAAAAAATTTTACTGTAAGGTCAAGGGCTTTATTAGATATGACCCCAGATCATAGACGATAGGTAAAGAAAGCCTATATAACTCTAGAGTTTATATAGATAAACAAGAATACCTTAGATATACAGTAAAACAGAACTGATTTAATTTCTCTCAAAAGATTCCAACGTATTTTTACACTCGTAAATTTTACTGATGAAAAGGAAAAACACTGTGTTCAATTAATAAAAAAGAAATTACAGAAAGAGGATAAGCTAAGGTTTTATAGTCAAGAATTACATACGTATAATATCATAACAGTGTGTGTTTGCCTTACAGAGACCACAAAGATGAGTTGAAACAAGAGAACTTGAGTGGAAGTTATTCGAGACAGATAACCATAAAGAGAATGAAGTCCTGGGTTTAGTAAAAGGGAAATACACCAGAGGAATAATACACTCTTTATGAAGTAAGTTCATTTTTACTCTTATAATGAGTATTAGGTCCGTATCTCAACATTTTCCTTTGACCAATTTCTCTCATCATATTCTTCCACATGCTTCCTCCTGCATTTCTTACTATTTATATACTACAAGTTTTAAGGTACATCCACACCACAGCAAAGCGTCGGTAACTTATCCCACACACATCACTAACAGGTTGAGTACAAGTCAACGACTTGTTGGTAGCCATGAGCAGTGCTTCATACGATTATCCAGCATTGTCCAACATTGCGTTCTCCATTTGAGGTAGGTGACTTGTTCCTTTCCAACATTTTTTTGACATGTGATGGATGTATCGAGATATTTATGACACATTTTTTGATCATAAATGTGTTGAATACTTATTGGTAGTTATGACAAATGCTTTATACGTTTAACTAGAATTCGTTCCCCACTTTCAGTAGCTGACTTGTTTTTCAAACATGTGTCGACATCTTGCATTAAGTTAGTGACAGTTCCATGACGCGTTTATGACCATGAACGTGTTTTTACCGCAGCATAGGCGCACATCAAGTCTACTTGCCATAGTAGTAAAGTTTCATTCGCACCTGTACCAGGTAAACCACTCGGGCTCTATGAGCGCTGCCTCAGTCAGGTCCTCATCACAAGAGCTCATAAGGTGACATGAACGACGAGGTGGCCGAGAGGTTAAGGCGTTGGACTGCTAATCCAATAGGGTTTCCCTGCGTGGGTTCGAATAACCCATTCCTCGTCGAATAAAAATCTTTTCTGATCCCATAGAAATAGGACATTTAATGCATTCAGCCCATTAGTGAATGAACATCGTTCGATCCCCGAAACTAGCGAGATGCTGGGGTGATATGTATTCGTTTTCCTTAAAAATTCCAGAGTGCAATCTGTTGGTATTAACATGAATTGAATGTCATTGTAGTTACTCGACTGTTGGAGGTTGCAGTCACAAAAGAGGCGAGAGAGGAAGGGAAGGCGGGTACTAGGAGTCATATAATTCCACCCTGCGGCCCTCACCGAAGTCATCTGTATCCTAGCGTGATGAAACAGTGTATAGGACTCTCTGTCTGTTTGTCTATTTCTCCCTCCCTGCTATGAGTCAGAAATCTACGATCTTGTAATTAAAGAACAACTAATGAGGAGAGAAGAGAGGGAGAAACATACAAACAGACAGTCCATAGACTATAAAAACTATTCTTTTTTATAGAATCAGTTTTGTTAAATAATTCAAAACACGAAATTACCAAGATTAATGTGTACTTTCAAATGCAATTGAGTATCACAGTAATTCCTGTTCCATATTCACCAAAGCAAAAACTTCAAACAAATAAATTACCCACAACAGGAACACAGCTCGTCAACACTGCAACAAGATTCCAGAGCCTCATAAGAGCTGAGCTTTCTCAAAATTATTATGCTCACACTGTCTGAAAACAGTTCTGTTTACCATTTTTAGATAAAGTGAAACAATGTGCCCAAATAGTTTTCTATATTGCTTAAAGTCCAATTAAAATGAATATAGAATATATTCTAGAAATCACCCAATTCTCAAACATACAGACACAGACACACACACACTCACTCACAAAAGCGCGCGCGCGCGTGCAAAAGATGCATCATATAACCAAGAATTTTTGGGAGATTATCGGCCCTCAATTTAATATAGCTTTTTTCAGAAGTCAGGACACCGTGCCAAAGATTAATTAAATCTCCCTTTTTACTTTAATCATAACATTCTCTTTACAAGGGTCCGAAAATTAATAATATAATTGCAGACTCAAGGAATTCCTTTTTCTTAGCAGGAATATTGTGGCTGGATATATTAGCAAATTCCTTAAATATAGAAAAAGGTGATATTTTGCTAACAATAATAAGAAATTTCTTTGAAACGGGCGTAGATAGCCTTAGGGGCGAGGGGAGAGGGCTTAGGAAGATTCTCTATTCTTCTAAATATTGAGCAAATGCAAGAGTGAGCAATTCTTTACCACCTCAGTTGTTTACGATGTCAGAAATTAATTAAGGAAATCAGGACACTCATACATGAACGCATTATGTGAATCGAGTTGATATCTGAATGATATAAGTGTAAAACAAGAAAAGAAATTTACATAATGAGCAAACCAAACAGCAAACGTCAAAAGCTGTACGGATGTCCGAAAAATATGTGAAAATTCGTCATGAGCATAAGGCTCGTGCATTATATTTCCTTTTGCTTTTATAAAATCTTACAATACCCTTTTATCTATTTTTCTTCTCTCACAATCTCTGATTTTTATGACTTACTCGTACCTAACAACTGGGCAGTCTAGAAGCATCAAAATATACATCGTTTTTAATCAACAAAGTAATACTTCAAAGACGGAAGCCTTTGACGTCAAAGAACAAATACTGAAGTTGCTTTAGGCACAAGCAAAGCCACTGAGGTCCAACAAAAGATATTCATATATCCTTTTATATACGAATTCTGTGAATAGACTTTAATTCCATTATTTTACAACACAAATACCAGAACAAAAATGTGTAATGCTGGAGTAAACCTCTCTCTCTCTCTCTCTCTCTCTCTCTCTCTCTCTCTCCTCTCTCTCTCTCTAAACGATATTAAAGTTTTCATTTTCTACACATTCATCCTCATAATGGAGATAAAGGTGTGCGGGTGTGTGTGTGTGTGTGTGTGTGTGTGCGTGTCAGAGAGAGAGAGAGAGAGAGAGAGAGAGGGAGGGAGGGAGAGAGAGAGAGAGAGAGAGAGAGAGAGCCCTCTTCACTATTCCGGGACATGGTTGCACGCTGATCCTAAACGCTGGTGAATTATTGTTGAAGGATGAGACGCCTGACATTTAAGATTCTAAATCGCTCTCAATGAAATATTTCTTTGTTTATATTTGACATTTCATTTTAGTACAAGGAGATTCCAATGGCCATTATGAGTGACAAAACGGGGATCAAAAACAGGGAATCTTGAAGGTTAGGTCAAGTAAGGTCAAGCTAGAGGCTTACAGTCACGGAACTCACACGCCTGCTCACACACACACGCACACACACACATATTTATATATATATATATATATATATATATATATATATATATATATATATATATATATATATATATCTATATATCTATATATATATATATATATATATATATATATATATATATATATATAGATATATATATATATATATATATATATATATATATATATATATATAATATTTATATATATATATATATATATATATATATATATATATATAAATATATATAGATTGATGATGAATAATAGTGCCAAGACTAGGAAGAACATTCTTTAATATTACGAGCTTTCGAGGTTTAAAACCTCATCTTCAGGCTGAAAAAATGACAAGGATGAGAAATCACTAAAAATTACATTAAAATGAATTGTCTGATTAAAAGCTTCTGTAAAAACATAAATAACAAAACGAACATCACATACAAACTAAAAATTAAAATTTACGAAAAAACTAAAACAAAGCGCAAATCATACAAAAACAGAAATAATAATAAAAATAATATGAAAGGTAAACAAACTACACTCAAAAATAAAAATGGCTAACGACCACTTGTGTACCTACTATGAAACTATATGATAGCTAGTTGAATACCGGACGAGTTGTTGTTCAGTTCCGGTTTCATTTTCTTTTTTAATAAACAGCGACTCTGAAATTAAAAGGTCCAGTCTATTTGAGCCAAAAGACAGTACTCTAAAATCTAGGTGAGTGAAAGGATGGTCCTGTGCTAAACTGTGATCCCTTATGGCAGAAAATGGAGGTTTAGAAAGAAGGAAACCTAGTTCTAAACGGAAAGACCTCTGTGTTCCAAAATTCTGTGTCTAAGCCAGCGGGAACTGGATCCCACGTATCGCAGACCACACTGCGAACAGGTAAACAAGTAAAAGTAAACGATACTCGATTAAGGTCCCCAGGAAGAGACAGGCTTCTCCCTCAAAGTGATCGTACAGTAAAAGGTTAGTAAAAACAAATCTGAAACTAAACTGAGGAAAACTATGCTTAAGTATTTCTTGTAACTTTTTTCGTACCAAGAAATACTTAAGCATAGTTTTCCTCAAGTTAGGTTCAGATTTGTTTTTACTAACAAATCTGAAACTAACTCTTTTGTGGACCTTAATTCGAGTGACGTTTACTTGTTTACCTTTTCGCAGTGTGGTCTGCGATACGTGGGATCCAGTTCCCGCTGATTTAGACACAGAATTTTGGAACACAGAGGTCTTTCCGTTAGAACTAGGTTTCCTCTTTCTAAACCACCATTTTCTACCATAAGGGATCACAGTTTAGCACAGGACCATCCTTTCACTCACCTAGATTTTAGAGTACTTGTCTTTTTGCTCAAAATACTGGACCTTTTAATTTCAGAGTCGCTGTTTATTAAGAAAATGAAACCGGAATTGAACAACAACTCGTCCGGTATTCAACTAGCTATCATATAGTTTCATAGTAGGTACACAAAGTGGGTCGTTAGCCATTTTATTTTATTTTTTTTTTTTTTTTGAGTGTAGTTTGTGTACCTTTCATATTATTTTTTATTTTTATTTCTGTTTTTTGTATGATTTGCGCTTTGTTTTAGTTTTTTCGTAATTTTTATTTTTAGTTTGTATGTGATGTTCGTTTTATTTTATGTTTTTACAGAAGCTTTTAATCAGACAATTCATTTTAATGTAATTTTTTAGTGATTTCTCATCCTTGTCATTTTTTCAGCCTGAAGATGAGGCTTTTAAACCTCGAAAGCTCGTAATATTAAAAGAATGGTTCCTTCCTAGTCTTGGCACTATTATTCATCATCAAGCTAAGATTTCCAAGTAGCCGCCCAATTACTGAGACTATATATATATATATATATATATATATATATATATATATATATATATATATATATATATATATATATATATTATATATATATGTATGTATATATATATATATATATATATAATAGTACTATATATATATATATATATATATATATATATATATATATATATATATATATATATATATATATATATATATATATATATATATCAGATTATATATATACACACGTTTTGAGAAACGTACCATCAACTTCAGTAAAATTCAAGCTTTCTTACCGTCTTCACAAACCCAAATCTTTTCACGCCTGGTCCCTGGAGGTGGGAAAATACATTTTTGCAATATGGAGTCCAAAATCCAAAAACGGAGATATATGAATATTTCTTGCACGATGCAACTCTTCCGGAATAGATTCGCCTACCAAGGTAGATCAAGCAATATCAATGCCTTCGTGATGTCACCATAGACGTGGGTAAAGCCTTTTTAATTTATATACATATATACATACATACATACATATATATATATATATATATATATATATATATATATATACATTGTGTGTTTTGTGTATTTTGTGTACTTGTTTGTATGTATGTGTGTGTGCTGCTTCGTCCCTTCTATATGGGTTTTTATTCAATAGATTATATTTAATAATGAACATCGTATCATCGAAACTTCTAGATGAGTTCAGTTAGTGACGAAAATAAAATTATTCTATATATCTTTTAATTTGATACTTTTGCCACAGTAATATTATTCCTTATATTTCAGACAAATTTATCCCTCTCCATTTTTTGGTGGCTTTTAACAGCACTCACCTGCTCTAGCCATGGTTTAACCTTTCAAATTCTCTAATTCGCTTGGTCCTATGGTTTGTCGATCTGGATACGATGCCATCAAATATGTAGTGCGAACAGAAAGAACAGCAAATACCAATGAGCTTTGGATCTAAGGCAGATATCATTAGCTTTTCTTCCGCTGTGTATGAGGATTAATTCACGTCAGTGTCAGTGCTCGCCCAGGAATATTGGTTTCAGAGCGAGGCGCTGTTTTCTCATTTTTTTTATCTTTCTAAAACTTCCAGAATTTTGTGTATGATATCCTGTTTCAACAGAATATCATGTAAATCGATTTGACTCAATCTTAATATATATTTTGTGGGATTTGTCCGAGAAATTGGGACATCATTTGATTAAACCAATTCATATTCCGATGCAAATTTCGCGCTATGGAAGCTAATGTATCATATAATTTTTAAGAAATATTAATTTCCGTTTATCCTTTAACTTTCATTGTTTTGCAGCTATTAATATTATATTTCTTTTTGAAGATATCAAAATCATTATTGCATCTAAATCATTCAGTGAAGACCAGAATTCCTTTATGCTCGATCAAGTAGACAATGGCAGTTTATAAATCTAACCATCATCGTATCCAGTTCATCTTTTTTTTTTTTTTTTTTTTTTTGGAAGGTTTGACTAATGCAGGTAAAAGGTCAGGTATTTTATCATTAAAATGCATCAAACATAGATCAGTAGTTTATGCGCCAACCTATATTTTATGTATGTATGTATGTATGTATGTATGTATGTATGTATGGGGGCCCCCCCTTTGCCCCAAGTGGCATTCACCTGCTTCCACCAGAGGCTAATCAGGGTTAATCATTTGGAACAATTAGCATGATTCCAGTTTGACTTGTCATTTTGTGGGTATCAAATTCATCATGATAATTGATTAGTGGATCCCTGATGTTCTCTCTCTCTCTCTCTCTCTCTCTCTCTCTCTCTCTCTACTGATGTTATTTTTCTCTTAAAATGCAATGAAACCCCTATGGCATTCTGTCTGTCTGTCTTTTTTTTTTCATCAACCGTTATGTTGACGTGATATTTCTTTTTAATGCAGTAAAAAAACACAATCCTCCGAGCTTAAACCCTTAAGGAAATAATGTAAAAATTGTCTGATTAAAAGTAGGCTGCATTTTTGCGCCGGTTTGTGTGTGTATGTGTGTGCATTTATGTGTATTTTAAATCCTTATAAAAAGCATGTCCTTTAAAATGAGCGATGGCTTTTCATTTTATTCCAAGGATAATTTTCTCTCTCTCTCTCTCTCTCTCTCTCTTCTCTCTTCTCTCTCTCTCTCTCTCATCTTGCTTGGTGAGA
The DNA here is from genome assembly GCF_015104395.2 of Macrobrachium nipponense. Taxonomy (NCBI): domain Eukaryota; kingdom Metazoa; phylum Arthropoda; class Malacostraca; order Decapoda; family Palaemonidae; genus Macrobrachium; species Macrobrachium nipponense. The sequence continues at coordinate 207,436,881 of NC_087200.1, forward strand.
CTTTCTCACGCGCAGTCTGATTAATCAACAGATATCACAAGTTTAACTTACGTCTAGAATTTGAGAAATATCTAGAAATGTTCGTGAACTATCGGTGATAAGATTTGTGTGAAAATAGTAGGATAAAGCATCTATTAAGTTACTTTATCAAGTGAAATACTGTAAATCACAACAAGATGGCAGTAAGTTCCAACCGTGGAAAAAAATGGCGAAACTTAGCTTGTTTGGCAGATTCGCAATACGATGAGGTAGCAGGAAGGGAACTGGTATTTCTCATCTATGAGATCAGCAACAGTCCTATCCAAAAAGATACAAAAGCATTCATAGATATATTAGAAGGATATAATCCTTCAAACTGGAACAAATCAACAGAAAACATCTTGAAAATAATTGAAGTTCCAAATAAAATCCAAGTGGTCAAGAGACTCATAAGAAATATACATAAACCAACATATTCCGACAAAGAAAATGAATAAGGTGAACATTGTGAATATCCTAATTGATGCATAAGGAAAAAGAATGCTAAAAGCATGCAAACTGTGTAAGGTGTGGTATAGCATAGTTAATCCACAAAACCTGATCAGAAAATGTTCTGCATGCAACATTCCGACCCATCCACAATGTGCTGAGGTAATGCTAGGTATGAGAAAAGATACCAGAATATTTTGCTCAACATGTCTATCATGGATAGACAATGTTATTAAATCAAGATTGAATGTACAAATAGTTGAGGATGAAGAAGAAGAGGAAGAGGAAGAAGAAGAAGAGGAAAACGGAAGAGAAGTAAACAAAACTGAAATGACAGAAAAAAATAAGGAAAACAAAGACAAGATAAAAGTATGGATGCAGAGATACTCATTGATACTACATATGAGGCAATAAAGCAGCATACTTACGAAGAAATAAATTACGATATGACAACACAAAAGAAAATCCCGAAGAGGCTTTACCCAGATCTACACAATGACGGGAAAGAGGAAAAAATAGACAAAAAAGACAAAGTCTGCAACCTTTTGAAAAGAGGGAATTGCAGATTTGAAGAAAGATGTTACTACAAACATCCCAAGGTATGTCACAAAAATGAAATATATGGTAAATGTGCATACCTAGATGGCTATGAGGATGATTGCAGGGATCTGCATCCAAAAATATGCAAAAACCTAAATGAAGGAAAAGGATGTAAGTTTGACAAAAAATGTAAATATATGCACCCTGTAGACATGAATCATAATAAAATAAATAATTAATCAAATAATAAAAAATCCAAAATAAGAAAGAAACAAATAAAGAGAGGAATAAAGAATATCAGGTAAAAGAAAAAACCAAGCCATCAAAGCGATATGCAGTGATGTCAGCAAAAAATTTCAAAGCCTCAGCTCCAAGATAAAACTCAAGAGATAATAACTGTATTTATTATGCGAGAGGATATTGCAGATACGGAGAAAATTTCAGATTCAGACAGAAAATGAATAACTTATGATGAAAGAAGATCAAATATTATGGAAAAGTTGGATTTTTTAATGTCAGAATTTCTGGAAATGAAAAAAAGAACAACATACAGAACAGAAAGAGACATGGGAAAATCCTTATTATTACCATATTAAATGAAGGAGAAAACACGCAAACCATCATAGTGATGAATGCGCAGGGTTTAGTTATGAGTAACTAAAAAAGAAAAATAGAGTACTTAGAATAACTAACCCGAATTGAAAAGAAAATAGATATAATGAATATAAGTGAAACCTGGTATTCCCAAGAGACTGGGAATGATGATCAAATAAAAGGGTTCCAAACTTATAGATCAGATAGAAAAAATAGGAATCAAGGGGGAACCGCAATATATTGGAAAGACAAAAAACAAGGAAAAATATATGAGAAATATTGTAACTCAGAATGTGAACTCAATAGCGGGTTAGTATTTGAATCTGAAAAATTAATGAACATAGTAATATATAGACCTCCTAATACTAAAGAGTTTGACTTAATAGAAAAATTGGATGATATATATAGAAATCACAAGGACTGGACTATTCTCCTATCTGGAGACTTCAACTTTCCTTTCGTAGACTGGAAAGAACGAATTGGAGATTGTGGTTGTACTTATACATATAAAAAAGAGAGCAATAGTAGTGCAGAAGATAAGAGGCAATTCGAAAAGCTATTAGATATGCTACTAGAATACAACATTCAACAAATAAATCACCTGCCAACAAGAAAGGAAAATACTTTAGACCTAGTATTTGTGAACAAGATGAATTATGTTGAAGAAATAATAGTCTATAATGCGAGTATATCAGACCATAATGTCATAGAATTAACAGTCCATTCCAAAGCAAGTGAAAACAGAGATAAGCAAGAAATAAAAAGTGGGAAGGATATGGAAAATACAACTTCTACAGTAAAAATATAAAATGGTCAGAAATAAAGGAAGAATTAAACAAAGATTGGGATAACATTTTCGTAAGTGAGGACATAAGGGTAAATACAGAGATATTATATAAAATATCAGAGAAAATATTGGATGAATATATACCGAAGAAGAAAAGTAAACATCAGTCATGCATACCAGGAGACAGAAAGATCTTGTTCCAGAAAATCAGAAAGTGGAAAAAAGGTCTTGCAAAAGAAAAAAATGCATGGAAAGTTATACAACTAAAAAGTAAGATAGAAAATGCAAAACAAAAGATTATACAATCAAAAGAAAATGAAAAACGGGACTTGGAAGAAAAAACCCTAATAAATATCAAGTTAAACCCCAAACTATTATACTCATACGCGAAAAAGATGAATAAAAGAAGAATAAAAATAGGCCCTCTAAGAATTGAAGGCGATTAACAAATGAAAAAAAAAGAAATTTGCAACATGTTGGCAGAACGATATAAGAGAGAATTCACCCCTAGAATAGATAATAAAGATAATGATATAGAAGTAAGGGACGAAAATAGTAAATATTTAGCTGACATAGATATTAATGAAGCTGATATTGTGCAGGCTAATAATGAAATTAAAAATGGAGCTGCAGCAGGTCCTGATGGAGTTCCTGCTATTTTGTTAAAGAAAGTAGTTCATTCTATCGCAAAGCCACTTGCAAAATTACTAAGACAAAGTGTAGATACAGGCACTATTTATGATGAGCACAAATTAGCATATATTACCCCTACATTCAAAAGTGGATCAAGACTAGAGGCAAGTAATTATAGGCCTGTGAGTCTAACATCACATATTATGAAAGTGTATGAAAGGGTAATGAAGAAAAATATTATGAAACATTTAATAAAAAATAATTTTTAAAAAATAGGACAACATGGTTTCATACCCGGAAAAAGTACACAAACCCAACTGTTAGTCCACCGTGAAAACATATACAAAAATATGAAAAGCGGAAATGAAACAGATGTGGTTTGTCTAGACTTTGCAAAAGCTTTTGACAAGGTAGACCATAAAATATTAGTGAAGAAAATTAGAAAACATAATATAGTGGATAAAGTAGGAAGATGGTTAAAAGAATTTTTACAAAACAGAAAACAGATAGTTATTGCAAACGATGAGAAATCGGATGAAGCTAAGGTAATTTCCGGTGTGCCACAAGGTACGGTGTTAGCTGTATTACTGTTTGTTATTATGATTGCAGACATAGACAGTAATGTTAAGGACTCGGTAGTGAGTATTTTCGCCGATGACACAAGAGTAAGTAGAGAAATTACTTGTGATGAAGATAGGAATGCGCTACAGAGAGACCTTAACAAAGTATATGATTGGGCAGAGGTAAATAGGATGGTATTTAACTCTGATAAATTTGAATCAATAAACTATAGAGACAGAGAAGGAAAGCTATATGCATATAGGGGACCTAATAATGAGACAATCACAAATAAGAAAGCAGTTAAAGACCTTGGTGTGATGATGAATAGGAACATGTTATGCAACGATCAAATAGCAATTCTATTGGCAAAATGTAAAGCA
>NC_087200.1:207445843-207475843 GCF_015104395.2 Macrobrachium nipponense
TTGAATGCTAAGATATCAGCTGATTGATTAGTTGATGAAGTGAAATGCCCGTAGAGTCTTTTTTTAAGAAAAGATTTTTTTTTTTCTCTCTTGGACGAAGAGAAAAGGAAATAAAAAGAGATTTTTCTTTTCCGAAAATGAGGGGAAAAGTAGTTAACATGCACGGGATGTGTTATATGTTTCTTGGTGCCTTGAAAGACACAAATATAAGGGGGATACACAGATTATTTTTTTTATTGTGTTGGAGAAATTACTTTGAAATGCCGATGATTGGTGTTGTATCTGTGTTGTGTGGCAATGGTGTTATGTCATGGTGTTGCATGCTGGAGAAATTGTATGTCATAGGATTCAGCATTACTGTTGTATGCTATTTTGAATTTCACCCTTACTTGAAATCTTTGCAAGAGAATTATTGCTATGGAGAGTTATTATTATTATTATTATTAATTATTATACTTGAGATGTGTCACGGGAGGTTTGCTTAAGTATAATTATCATTACGGGAGAATTGTTTTGCGAGAGATTTGAGATATTTCATGGGAGATTATTTGATAATTATTACAGATAATTATTCAGGAGAATTATTACAATGAATTAATGGGAGAAGTCTTGTGTTAATTATTTGTTGAGTTTTTGTAACTTTGGAGAATATTTCAGTGATTCACGGGGATGAGTTTTGCTGAATCTTGATGAATCTGACTGAATCTTGGTGAATTGTGTGAACTTTTGCCGAATTTTGTGCTGAATTTTTGGAGAATGGACAAGCATTAACATTGGTGATATTTTTTTGTACTGATACTGATGATTTTGATGATAGCAATTTTTTTGATGATTTTGTGATAATGATATTTCTGATACTGATTTTTTATGTACTAATACGTGGGTGTTTTAATGCTGTCAAGGGAGGTGAAATCTTTTGTGATTATGGGAGGAACTAACAACACATTATTTTAGTTTTTTTTTTTCTTTTTTTATGAGTTCAGCAGATAATTGCTTGACATCTAGTGAGTTACGGGAGATAGTTAATGGTGCCGTTGATTTTTTCTTTTCTCCTTTTTTGGAAATTAGCCATCGCTGACACAAGTTTTTTTTTTACCAAGGGTGAATTTGAATTTATTTTTTCTCTCCAGTTAGTGTGAATATTGTCTCAGTTCATGACTTAGAGTCATTGTTCGGGAACGTGTTCGTGTTTTAGCTATTTGATGCTATAGAGTAATATAGGGGAGAATTTCTTGCACGTTTTGAATGCATATGTAAGGGCACTACATTTTTTTCTCTGGATATTTGTGTTCCAGAAATTGTGAGTTTTCTTGCACAATACCCTTGTTGTATTTGTGACAACTTTGTGAGAGATAGGAAACTTGGTTAAGTTTTCTAATGACTTATGTCATAGTGCATATGGGGAAGTCTTTGCTAAGACACTGTGAGTTGGGAATTCTGTTATAATGACTTGTGGCACATTGGTGATTTTTTCTAGAATTTTCTAGACAGTTTTATTTGCCGAGTTTTTGCCCTTTTTTAGCAGTTATGCTAAATGGAGTGAGTTTTTTTATAGTTTTTTACTATAACATTGAGTTATTCTCTGGAGAATTGGAGTTAGAATTGAGATATAATTGAGATATATTATTTTGGAGAGATAATTGGAGGTATATATTATTTTGGAGTTATATTTGAGATATAATATATGGGAGATATATTTTTTTGGCCATTTTTGATATTTGCCAATGTGGTATGAGCTATGTTTAGTTCAATTATTTTGCAGCCATCTTTTTTGTTGGCAAATGGAGACACATATTTTGGAGATTATGGGGCAATATTTGTGAGTATGTGAGTTAGTTGCCTTGAGTGCACATTTTTTTGGAGGTGGGATTTCATTTTTTGATATTCCTTTTTGGAGATATATATTTTTGGAGCCTTGTTTTGTTCCACATGGAGTACTGGGGAAATAGAGGTAAATATTTTGTATTTGCCGAAATAAAGGTGATTATTCTCTATTCCTGGAGTGGTGTCTTTTTCTTTCCACTGACATGTGGCTATTGGAGAAATAAGAGAATAATATAAGGGGGTTGGTTATTAACCAAATGGAGGAAATATTTTTATAACCGGAGTGGTGTTATTATTGATATGATGTCTCATAATGGAGTTGGAATTAATCTTGGGCGGGTGACCTTTTTTTTTGTGGTTATGGAGTTTTTTTTTGAGCAAAGAGAAGATTTCTGTGGTTCTTTTTTTTTTGATTTCGTGTCTATTTAGAGGCGAATGGCATTACTGCATTAAGAGTCATTTGGAGATGTGTGCATTTTTCATGTTCACAAGTGTGTTATTCTTGGAGAAATATAATTTGGGGAAAAGTCATGTTGAGAGAATAAGTCTTCGAGACAAATTTTTGTGCACATTAGTCATATCCTGGAGTTAATTCTGTGAAATGTGTCAGTTAGACCTTTTTTTCTGAGATCATGAGTTTCCAAACTTATGTGTCTTACTAGACAATTTTTGCGCTGTTGTTAGAGCATGCGTCCGCAGGTGATTTTTCTGCTGACAAGCGATGTGATGAGCCGTGTGATGAGCGTGTGCTGATTCTTCTCCTTTGTGACAGATCAGAATTTTTGCAATATCTGGAAATGTGGCTATAGCATTTCACGAAAGCGCATGTATGAGAGTTTGCTTTCTGGCAATTCCGGGGATTTACATGGAGCATTTCTGGGGATAAACGCGGGAGTTATGCATATTATACATGTTATTATGTATTTTGTGATTGGGGAAATCTGCTTGTGATTATCTTTTTTTTTTATTATTATTTTTCTTCCTTTTGTTTTCCTATGAGAGATATAATTTGGGGATTGAGCTTAAGTAGCATTTCTTTTTTGGACGGGAGATTTGATTTTACCGGGAGGTGTGATTTTTCGAGGGTTGCTATTTACGAAATGGGAGTTTGACATTAAGTCTCATTGTGATTAATTATTGAGCAGTAAAGGGGTTTTTGCTGTTAAAAGTTGGAGATTTTTACTGATTTTGTGGGTTGTTTAGATGTCAGAACTTAAGAGAAAATTTTTTGGGTCTGGGTGTTACGTGATTTTTTTCTTTCTTGAGCTTGTTACGAATTTTTTCTTTTTTTTTTCTTGTGAGCACATTCGAGTTTGCAATGTGAGTGCAGAATTCCGTGGAGTTGCTGTGATTTCTGAGTGTGTGTGCTGATGTGTGAGTTTGGAGAATTGAGTTGGAAGAACTTGATGTTTTTTTTCTTAGAGAGTTGCAATGATGACTTATGATTTAGTAGTCATATTTGAGGGAGTTAATTGGGAGACGTTCAGTTAGTATTTCTGACCTTTTTGAGATCATTGTTTGATAGAGGTAGTATGTTTGGGTTAATTTTCTTAGATTGACCAGAGACCTGACTGACATACTAACGCCCAAAAGTCGTTCCCCGACACCAGCAAGACGTCCACCAGCCGTGAAGAGAGGTTGCTGCCATGTTGTCCAGGGTGATTACAAGTATTTCCATGATGGGTGATCGAGAGAATTCTACAGCGTGTTTTTTGGGGATCTACAAGAAGCCGTGAGAGTCTTCTACGATGAGGGAGGCATTCCGTCTTCCTACAGCTGCTATAGCCTGCTACTGTCTGTGCAGCTACTTGCAGACAAGCGAAGAGGGATATTCAAGAATCCTAATGCAGAAAATATGAGAGAAAATGCGTCTTGTGTTATTGGGAGATAAAAGCGTGATAAGACTTTATTTTATAATGCCAGAGACGTGCAGTTTTACTTATTTATTTTAAGCCGGCCAGTGTTTTGTATAAGCAATTTTTGCTAGGCGGGGGCTAGCATATAGGTGCGAGGCCGAGCAATCTGTAAGACATAGGGTTTTGATTAATAATATATTGTTCGTGCATTCTCTGTAACCTGTGGAATGTGGAGGACAGGGCAGAGTAACGACCTGAGAATAGCTGATCAATGAGTTTCTAGGGGATGGCGTGAGATAAAAGTGCTTAGTTCAGGAAGTCAATGTACGACAGTTTATGAACTCTTCCCAAAGTGCCTTTGTGAAACTAGATGCAGCTAGAACCGCGAGGCGCTAGCGAACTGTGTGTTCGTATGTGCGTGTGCGCCTCTTTCTGTTAAAAGCGTTCATACCCAAGCCTATGGGAGGGATTTTGACAGAGGGCTTCAAGCCATAGGCAAAGATGCCGTGGCATTCGCCGGGGGAGTTTTTTGTGACAGTGTTTAGTGTCCGGTTGGGAATGGGTAAGTGTTACCTTTACTTTAGCCAAAGGGGTGGCTTGTTTGATATCTTGTAAGATGTTCCATTTTATTAACTTTGTCTTTAAACTTGTGTGTGTACTTACCGAGATGTGTTCTGTATCTTTGACAGACGGATCTGGAAATACCGGGGAACTAAAGAGTTTCCCAGGACTTTTGGGTGACTTGACAATGTTAGTCTGTAAGGAATGATGACTTAGTTAATTGATTTAGTTTATTGTAAATAAACGTTATGTTATGATGCAACTCTCTCATTTTCATTACCTGTTAGAATGGAGAGAGAGAGGTGGAGAGAGAGAGAGAGAGATGGGGTGATTGCCGGGAGAGAGAGAGAGAGAGAGAGAGAGAGAGAGAGAGAGAGAGAGCCTGAGTGTGTAATGGAGTTATGGGGTCTGCCTTCCGTTTCGTGTCCACGCTTACCGTATGAATACTGGATGGATAATTCCCCCATGTTTATATATATATATATATATATATATATATATATATATATATATATATATATATATATATATATATATATATATAATGAAGTTGTGATGATGATATTTTAATTTTTTTATTTTTTTTATTATAATTACATCGCAGTTCATGTTTAGTCCTTATAAGATAATAATAATATAATAATAATAATAATAATAATAATATATATAATAATAATAATAATAATAATAGAAATAATAATAATAATACTTCGTACCTATGATGTCAAGCGAGTGACCATGTAATTGAAACTATATGGCCTCATTTACCCTGAAATGAAATCAGGCTGCCATTAATGGTTCATTAACCTTTAATGATTAATGATACTATAGAAGGGCCTTCCTAATTATTCACTTGTAATGAGAGAGGTCAATTTTGTAGGTGAACTCAATTCCCATGAAAAGTAGTAAACAGCTTTCAATAGACTAATGGAATATGCAAATGGTTATCAATTTAACAATGGTAATTTAACAATGATATTCAGTCTATTTGAAGTAAATAATTAAATAAAACTATATAAAAACCAATACAGTAAAAACTGTTGAATATATAAGAGCTGCCAAAAGGTATCATTAGATAAGAGATAAAATATGAGTCACTTTTACCAAGTTCTTAAAACTCAACCAACACATAAATGATGTCTGGTAAAATTAATTCCTATTTAGAGTTATATTTTCCCTTTTTTAGTTTAGTATCAGAAAACTATCTGAATTATTATACCTACAATTATAATGCTGCATAGATATGCCACGAGCAAATGTTTTACAACCGCATGTTTTCTTTTAGGAAACATTTCAGTGCTGTATAATACACACACACACACACACATACACATATATATAGATATAATATTATATATATATATATATATATATATATATATATATATATATATATATATATATATATATATATCATATATATATATATATATATATATATATATATATATATATATATATATATATATATATACATAAAACAGTGTAAGACTCTCCTCGTTGCTTGGAAAACTTCTGAAACAACTCGATCATTGAATTTCAGCCGCAGGATAATTCCTCTTCCCTCACATATCCATCTGAAGACTTTTGCCAAACCACGACTGAAAAACATCAGATAGGAACTTTGACAAGTTGCTAATCTTCTTGAGTCTAATCCCGTCTATTCAGATTCCTGAGTTGCTTGTTATCTCATTTTGCAGACGTTGAAAGATAATGATTTGCTTTCTTCAATATTCCCTCAAGTTATCTCTGCTCGTAAAAATGGATATAAGTTTAGCAATTTGGAAGGAATGATGATTATATATCTTGAGTCGAATTATGAAAGAATCTTGTCAAAATATTTTCCGGTCCCTTGGCAAATCATTGGATAAATCATATTGAAAAAAATACTTAAATAAGATTCTCCAAAAAGCAATATTCCAGGTCGACCATTACTGATTACGCGGACTAATCTCGGGAGCGTCAAAAAATCGTGAATGATTTCCCGCTCTCACCGCGAACTTTGACCCTCGCAGGCTGTGCGTCTGAATGTACATTTGATCTCTTCCTGGACGGGATCGACAGCTTCCACTGACAGATTCATAAAACAGATGTCCTGTCTGAAATGATGGTCGTGCTGAATACCAATGTAAAATTATTAGATTCTCAGACAGCAGTTAGTAGATGTTTGTGGACTGAAGTCATGATAAGGTAGGAATTTAATCAGAATCGTAAGATAACTGTGTTGGAAATTATTCCATATAAGCAATTATGATTTTTGTTGAGCATGAAATGATTTTGAAATTGAGATTTATACAAAGAATATGTACATCATAAAGACTTCATTTGCACGAGAGACGTTGATGAGGGCAAGAAAGCAAAAAATATATTTACAAATTCTGTATATTACTCTCTCTCTCTCTCTCTCTCTCTGTCTGTCTGTCTGTCTGTCTGTCTGTCTCTCTCTCTCTCTCTCTCTCTCTCTCTCTCTCTTTCGATCCAGCCCCGAAGCCAATTACCTTTGAGGCTTCGAGAGAAACTCGTCCTCCCAAAAGCCAAACGTTTGACTGTCCACGTCGTCGGTCTGGTGCAGAGCGAAGCCTCGATTCTGAATTTTGTTATTTATGTATATTCCCAAATATTCAAGAGCTGATACCTTGGAATGACGTAGTGTTTCTGAGCGGAAGATAAACGGAGAAAATGTATAGGAGTATATTTATCGAGTAAAAAATTCAAATATTAATTTTACTTAAAAGATTGCTCCAGTGTTTTACAGACGAGAGGTTTAATAAAAGTTAGGAATGTAATAAATTATGTTTTTAGTTTATAAGATTGGAGAAAAAAAATAGAAATTTGTAAAGAAACGCTTAACAAACGAACGGTACTTGTTATTGTAGATTCTGCTGGCCTTATGCCAGCACGTGTTCTTGCTCCTTGATCAGCCTGCAACGACGCTCAGGTCTTCAGAGTTTATGTTCAGAAATGGGATGATTTTTGTTTTAAATCGGTCGATACAAATTCTGATCAGTAATTCTTTTTTTTTTAAATGTCTTTTGAATACGTTAGTTAGAAATTATGATAAGAAACGGAATAATTGTCTTTTTAAAACTTTCGACGGAATTATTACGAGAAGTTGAATGATTATATTCTTATAAACGCTCAATACAAATTGTGATCAGAAAGAGAATAATTGCATTCTTAATAACACTCAGCAGAAATGGAATTCATTCTTAACTACTTTGTCTGTTAGTCACAAGTATCCCCCCCCCCCAAAAAAAAAAAAAAAAAAAAAAAAGAAGATAACGATAAAAACTTGTTACACCGTAAATTGGAACAAACGAAACTGAGGCTGAATCAAGCACGAGGGAATTTTTCGCTCAGCAACTTCGCTAGCAAGTTTAGAAGGCAACCAATCAGATAGCTAACGAGTGGCAATGAAGTTTGAGGACAATAACTTCACACTTCATTTATTCCTTCTAGGCTTACTGTCACGATCTGAGAATTATATCAGCCTAAAATGAGGTTCTTGTTTCCAGAAGACGTAACCAAAGTTGCGTTGCATTTCGGGGAAGTTTGTCGTTCAATCAACGGATGGACATTACTCCTATGCTTGGCTGCTTTAAAATAACGTGTGTTTAATGAATAATTTTTCGCAATTGCAAACTCAGATTCTATACCAAAGTGCCATAACTTTGTCGATGACTTCTGACTGAAGTTTAGGACAATAAAGACAAAAGACTTCTATTTGATATTTTTCTGAAAACAAAAACTATTTCTAATGGCTCCGAACCTTAAAAGCTAAATGCTGAAAATAATACTATTCTAACAATAATCAATATATTATACTAGCTTGCATTTTCAAGAAAATAGGTTAGGGGAGTAATGCAGTAATACACACACAAACATATATACATACATACACAATGCGTGTATATATATATAATATATATATATAATATATATATATATATATATATATAGATATAATATATATATATATATATATATATATATATGAATAACTTTATCACGATATATATAAGGCTAACGTATGTATAGTAAATAAAGGTAATACCACGGAGGAAAATGAAAAGCAAGAACTGCCGAGATATCTTCTTGAGCTGGTTGAAGGAAGACTTTATTTATGACATTTGAATGCCAGGAGCCCTTTGCGATGTTCATTACCCAACGAACAATACTTTTCCGTTAACCTGATGTATGATACAGTCTGAGAAATAAAGATTTAGTAAAAAAGATACACGTGAAAGAGACGGAACCCAGAAAATATCCGGTCTGTTATAGCAAACGAAAACTATTGCAAGTCTGCTACAGAAAATAATTAGCAAAGCTAAACTTCAATTAAAAATAAAAAAAGATAATAAAAAAATAGAAAAATCTAATTGTCATCATTTTGCTCTAACATCCCTTGATGTGATAGAAAAATAAAACAAAGCGAGAAAAAGTGTAATCTCCTTGACACCTTCATAACTACTCAGGATATGAAAGGGAATCGCTTCAAAGGGTCCAGTTGCATCAACATGCGTCCAATACCCCTATTAGGAATGTATCTCTCTCGTCGGCGAGAGCTGAAGGTTCACTTAAAATAATAGAGAGCGAAAGAGTTAGAAACAGTTTTAATCTCGAGTACGAACAGTAAAGGTAACAGAATTTTTATTCAAAGAAATTTATTATTTATTTCACTTATTTATTTATTTCATGGCTAAGGTGGGTGATGTGCGCGTGAAAAATCGTAAAATGATAATTTTTTTTATCAGTAATACTGTTCCCAATAGTGTAATGAATTGGAATGAAAAGAATAATTAATTGTTTGATATTATCCATCAAAGAATGATAATTATTTCGCCAAATAAAGATAATAATAATTAATCAATTCACAATGAAACACACGAGAGACGAAGCCATCAAACCAAAGGTTTACGATAACTTCATTCATTTTGATATTAATTTCTCCCGCAGTCAGGTCATCATCAGTAGGTGGAAGACATCGTTTCATGAGGTAGTGGTGGCGAAAGACCGAAATGATTCTAGGTCATTGCCCTCCCAAGATCCCCACTGATTGATATGGAAGTAGGCGTTGCTGTTATTAGCGAGGGTTGATGGAAGAAGAACTCTCTCTCTCTCTCTCTCTCTCTCTCTCTCTCTCTCTCCTCTCTTAGAGTGAATAGGGAATCTTTTTGTACTAAGCCATATCATTGCCATCTAATGCTAACATTCACTTAATTCGTTATGTATACTAAGTTATGAAGAGGGTAGATATTTCCATTTTTTTATTCATTTAAATTTGTTAAATTTTATTTTTCTAGAAATAAGTTATTTTACTTTCCATCAGTTTATTTTGAACAGTTCTTGTGATTGCAAGTAACAGTAGTTCTCTCTCTCTCTCTCTCTCTCTCTCTCTCTCTCTTATACACATACACAGACAAATTGCACATAGACTATGACCACACCAACGAATACCGATTAATTTCAAAATATAGAGTTTGCTAGCACATTCCCTAAATCTCTCTGTCTGTCTCTCTCTCTCTCTCTCTCTCTCTCTCTCTCTCTCTCTCTCTCGTTCTTGAACTATTTATTTTTCTTTATTTCGAGCAGGAAAATTTTTAAAGTTAAATATCTACTATTCTCAAAGCTTTTACAAGTGTTTACTTCTGACTGAAGTACCAAATTATACTTCAATCTCCTATATAAAGAGGGGAAACAGGTTGTATTAGTAATACAAGAGAGAGAGAGAGAGAGAGAGAGAGAGAGAGAGAGAGAGAGAGAGAGAGAGAGAGAGTCTGACAAGCAAATTCATTTCAAGAACGAGGAGGTGGTGTCATATGGTGACGTCATAATGACCTTAAAGTTGTTATGATCTATCTCTGCCCTACAGATTCTGGCGTAATTCCTAATATTTGATTGTTCAGGGGTGGATAATTTGCTGCCCGTTCGGTAACTTACACCTCTATGAGCATCACATCTCACGAATCTGTAGGGCAGAGATAGATTATAACAACTTTAAGGTCATTATGACGTCACCATATGAACACCACCTCCTCGTTCTTGAAAGTTTGGCAATTAAGAAACTGGTACCTTCACTTAACAACCATACTACCTCAGTACCTTTGTATATAGCATAAAGACACGTCACTTTGTTCTTTGCCTCTTCTTGTCTTGTTTTTTTCCACCGTCCTGACACGGAACGGCGGGACTCGGCTTGAGCAAGGTATTTTCCTCATTTTTAATATTCATATATATATATATATATATATATATATATATATATATATATATATATATATATATATATATTATATATATATATATATATTCTTTTTAATGTTTTTATTCGTAATTTTACATAGAAATATCCTAATTCTTTATGATTTTACATTTCCTTTTCTTTAATATGTTATGTATTGATGTAATACTCATTCTTTGAGATTTTTAAATTCGTAATTTTACTTAGAAATACTTTAATTTATAATAATTTTCCTAATTGTTTGGTAATGATGTAATATTTATTTCTTGCCTTTAGCCTGAAGATGGGACTTTGTCTCGAAACGTCGCTAGCAATAAAGAATTATGTAATGTGCCATATCCTTCCGTATCCCCGTACCTAAATATATATATATATATGTGTGTGTGTGTGTGTGTGTGTGTGTGCGTGTGCGTGTGTGTGTGTGTGTAATAACAAACAGTTCAACATATTTAGTGTTAAATATGCATAAAAGTTCCTAGGATATCATTCGAATTGCAAAATACAATAAAAATTTTAGCAGCGTTATTCATGAAACTATTTGCAGAATTATGAACGAAAACAACTCCATTTCATGAAAAGTAAAATGTATCAGTATTAATAAAAAAAATGAGTTTGATCTTTCCTACGAAACGTAGGATTAGAGCAATCTCGACTGTTTTAATCCTGTGATAATCCCTGTGATGTGATCTCCCCTTTTGCCCTAGGAATGAAAAATCAGCTTAATTGTAAAAGAAATTCAGGCATGTGTACTTAAGTGTTTTCAGTTTAATTTTACTTGTATTTTATTATTTATTTCCAGATATTTTAGTTTGGAGAACAGTTCTGAAGGCCGTAACAGTGAAAATAATGGGTATTTCTACAGCTTTTATTTTGTAAAATAGTCTTTTCTATTCGCTTTACAATCTTGCTTTCATTGATATCACAGCTACACGCTGATGAAAGGGATATTGTAAGACTAATGGATAAGACTATATATTATAATGAATACCGCAGATACACCCATTATTTCCAGTAATACTAATAATGATAATAAAAAAAACTTTCCGAAAACACCACTTGACACTGTATCCTTACAGTGCCCCCACTTACCAATTTTACCTTGAAAACATCTAGAACTTCTTATCAATTGGAAATCGCCTTTCACTCTCATAATTTATTAACAGCGTCAGTCTATGGCAGGTCATATCAGCGAATGGGTATTGTAGGACGCTGATGGACACTTCATTTATGGCACTACATTGTCTTGGAAGGGAGATAGGAAGTATCACATAAATTTAGCAGCTCCTGTTCCGTCCTTCCTATCTGGGCAATTCTGCGATACGATTATCGGGGTTCCATTAGTGATAAATATTGGTAGAGAGAGAGAGAGAGAGAGAGAGAGAGAGAGGGTTGATCACTTCATAAACAATTTTATCTACATGAGAGCAGGAATAGGAATCTTACCAAAACAGATGAGTGAGAATATGCAATAAAAATGAATGACTTGTTTTTACTGTTTTGAGCGATGGGAAGTCTGTATACTCTTGTGCAATCCTCTGTTAAGTAAGAATGAAAGAAAAAGGAAAGAGATATATGGGCATTTATGTCTATGTCTATAGGTAATAGTAAAACAGTAAAGTTTTAAGCATTATATTGTAATCTTATATGATTACATTCGTATGTTAATCCTTTGGTATAATGAATTTCATATTAATGAGTTTGCATTAGCATACTCTTGCTTACAATTCATTAAACGTAAAATTTAACTTACAGTTATATCCCCTGACCAAAACTCATTGAAATCATTTACTCTGAAAAAAAAATCCATTTAATAGAGCACATTATCTTAACTGCAAAGTGAATCTTTTACCAAGAGCCTCAGTGTACGATGAAATGCACAAGCAGAATAGGTAATCAAAGGCAATAGGATACATTTAAAGCAATATTCCCATTAGATTTTACCTGGTTCATTTTCACGACAAACGTGAAACGACAAAAGGATATACAGGGATTAATATCGGATTAAGGATGAAAGCGAATGATCTTGCCCTACCCTCCCCATTGGGGATTAAGCGCTTCATTTGAACTAAATACGTTTTCCCCAAAAACTTAAATAAAGCCGATTTGCATTATATATTGCATTGAAACTGTTAAGTTGATTTATATTTATTTCGCACATTTGTGGTAAATACTCGAGCATTTTTGTAAATGAAAAACTAAAGAATAAATACTTGACACCTCTCTCTCTCTCTCTCCCATGATGTAGAAAGCTTTCATTCCTGGAGTATGATACATTTGAAATTCATTATGGCCGTATGCGAGGAAAAGCTATCTTTACTTACAGCCTGATATTTATGAATTTATTATCATGTGTAACCCCGGGGGGAAGTTAGTAATAAAATTCAGATCAAATCCAAAGGCCCTGCACCTTTCTTGACATGTTAATCTCACGATTTAGACTTTAAATGTGGCTTTCTCAGCCTAGAAGAAAGAAAGGAAGTCTAAGGTTGAGCTAAGTCAGAGGAACAAGAATTTGTTATAGAAAGCAATAAATCAGGGTAACGAGAATATCAGCATAAAAAGAGAATGATAAAAGGAGGAACCAGTTCGTATCTGAGATGAAACTATGATTGTACCCAAGGAGGAAACAGTACAACAAACAATATATAATGTTAAATAGCGAACTGTGAAGGGAAGCATTTCATTGATTGTCCATAACTAATACAAAAGAAATAAAGATAAAATTTGCTTTGCCCTAGAGGTGCCTGAGACCCTCTGCCGAAAGCAGGTTCTGGAGAAAATAGAAGGAATTATATAGTGAATGCAGCCATTTACTCTAAATTTCTTTGAATTTTACATAACACCATACGTATAATGTATGTTTGAAGCAATATGATATTTTCCTTAAACCTTTTTAAGACAGAATTTTCTTATAATATATGTGTGTCTATGTCTCTCTCCCTCATCAGATTAATCAACGGTTAATTGATGCTGAGCTCCAGCTTCTTATATATTTAGTTATCAAAACTTCCACTGTCCCCTCCTCTCTCTCTCTCTCTCTCTCTCTCTCTCTCTCTCTCTCTCTACTTACCTACCTATCTTTGTACTAGTGTATCATTCTATATGGATTCTGGTAGTAATGTTGGGAGACAGCCATGATGACGCGTAATTATTAATTTGCCCTTGCTCACTAAATCAATTAAACTGTATTATATACTTAAGCGTCAAGATCACCTATCATGAACGGTTGGTTTTATCTGCAAGTAGTTCCCTTTCCATCTATCCTTATCCTACATTTATCTCTAGTATGCAATGTATGCTCCATTTGTTGGTTGCAAATTAAAATGAAACGTATTCGATGAAACGATGAAACGGGAAAACGCCATTGGCACGTACGACCAAAAATTCTGGCAACATTACGAATATAATTTCATATTTAAAGTAAAATTACCTCTATTTGTACATAATGTAAAAATTTACTCTAAACATGAACTAATCATTCATTCTAGACAGAATGAGATTGATATGTTGGGCGGTAATACAAATTTATTCGTATACCTAAAAACTTTTTCACTTATTAAAATATTGACATTCAAAAGCGCTGGAAGCTGCTGCCACCTGTCGGCCTCAGGGGAACAACAAAACCAACTGGCTTCTCAGTAGAATTGTTTCTTGCTTCGTGACAGAAATTGCTGGCTTTTCTGTGTAACGGAAGAGGTGACGAGAGCTTAAAAATTTCTGTCAGTTTCGTTCACTTTCTCTCTTTCTACTTTTATCAACTGAATTATCATCTAAGTCAGTTAAGTTTTTTTACATAATGGCATCTAGAAATATTAAAACAGGTATCTATAATGTACTTTGAATCTCAGAATTTAACCTAAATGAGATAACTCCTAGCTCGTACTTGCTCTTATATTTTAGAAAACCACTGAAGATACAGAAAAGTAGTTTGGACATTTGTTAGCTTGTTGTCTTCATACTTAACTCCTGATAACGAGAAATACGTTAATAATGGGCATTATGATATTTGATAAAGTACGAAAATATAGATACTTTTTTTTATACTTCATTGCATAATTGCACGACAGGCCATACTTATTCATCTGAAAGAAAATTCAATTGTTGAATGATGAATAATTAATCGAGATATTTAGGGAGCTAACTTTTGTAAATGAAAAGCCAGGAAGTGACTTTCAGTAAGCATATAGAAATCTCTGTCGAAGTATCATAAGAACACATGCATTATTTGGTTTAGATATGTGGACGATATCTTCTGCATTTGGCCAGTTCACGAAAATCTCCAGGAATTCCTTGATAATCTCAATAATTTAGTCCCTTCTATAAAATTTACTGTAGAGGAAGAAAGAAATTGTAATTTGAATTTTCTTGATGTAACTGTCCATAGAAATAGAAATTTCACCTTTTCAGTCTTTCGAAAATCAACTAACATTGCCTCTTTTGTTCATTACTCCTCCAATCACCATCAAAATGTTAAATTCTTTGTTTTTTCTGGGATGTTTCTTAGGGTTTTACGTGTCTGTAGCCCTCAGTTTATTGGCGCTGAAATTAAAACTATTTATGATATTGCAATGAAACTTAAATACCCAAGGACTTTTGTAGATGTGGCATGGAAAAGAGCTAGAAAAACATTTTATTCAACTAATGACAAACTTGAATTTAGTAAGCATAACATTCTAAAATTACCATATGATGAAAGGTTTTCAGATATTCCTAGAATTTTAAAGCTTTTTAACATAAATGTTGTTTTCAGTAATATTAATGTCAAGAGTTTAGTAATCAAAAATTCTCCTAAAGATCTTCCAGGCTGCATATACGAAATTCCTTGCAAAAAGTGTGATAAAGTCTATTACGGACAAACCGGTAAATCTCTTTCACAACGTCTCAAACAGCATCAATATTCTGTGAGAACTGGGCAAATATCGAATGCATTATTCGTACATATGAAAGATTTAGACCATCCTATTAACTGGAGTCAAGCAAGAGCCTTAATCCCATGTAATGACACAGTTAAAAGGAATATCATTGAATCTTGTTTCATCAAGTCAAATAATAGAAATGTTCTAAATTTAAGTCTTGGTTTATTTAAACTTGATGCTTTCATAATAAAAAAAAGTTGTAGATAAATATGCAACAAAATTAATACGTTCAGTTTTTACATGTTTTGGACTGTAAAGAAACTTTGTAATTTCGGTTAGGGTCAATCTGTTTAGGTTTGTGACCGTGTGATATCCGATAATCCTGGATTATCTCTTTTAATTTTTACCCTTTTGACAATTAACCATCTGGTATTCTTGATTTTGTGTTGTACCTGAGACATTTCTTTCCAATTGTACTACATTAACTCCTTAACAATATCTGAGTAAAGACGAAAGCGCTTGGATTTCTGACTATCATTTTTCTCTGGAATTCGCTTATTTGTGAATTCACGTCCATCTACTGTGATTTTTGAAGCATTTATACATATATATATATATATATATATATATATAATATATATATATATATATATATATATACATATATATAACTCTCCTGATGTTCACAGTATCCCACCTGGCAAATCATATGACATAATCTCCCGGGGGGTTGGGGGGGAGGCGGGGTCAGTGTCATAAGGACATGGCCACACCCCCTCCATGCCCCTTTCATCATTACATCATCTACAGATGGAATTTCTATCATTTCCCTCAGGTATCATTTCTTTATATTCCATATCATCTGATTCATGATACTCTTTTAAAGCTTGATTTACAAATCAACAAAGTCTCTTAGATATGGTTCCATTATCATGTAAAGAGCCACTCAGCATTTAGAGGCTAAGGCTATGGAAGTTTTTTTTTTTTTTATCTTAGGTTCATCCTTAATTCAGAGTTAAAGATTCACTTAGGGAATGATACTGACATTCTTAGAATAACAAATAACATAGAAAATGTACCTCTTCTGCTTGATATCATTATCATTAACTACGTGAAAGTGATTACCACAATTCAACTAAATGTTCATATTCATTTCACTTATCTGGATGTGATAGGATCAGACATATTCACCAAAGCCCGAATATTCGAGAATATACACAAAAATCGAGTGGGCAATAAATAGAATAGCATTCACTAAATAAATAACAAGTTACAGAAACAGCATTCATTACTCGTGACATATATTTGCTTCTCTGAACTGCCATTCATCTCAGCGTTCGGGGTCGTGCCTATTTCGACTGAGAACTTTTCTCTCTCTCTGTATATTCGACTCCATGCAATAACTTACCTTTCTGTCACCCATTTGTTAGAGATGTCTCTCCCTGGAATAAATTTTCCCGCCTCCCATGAACAACAGCTGCTATTGCTGTTTTTAATTTTGGAATTGTTCCATAGGTTCTTTGCGCAAAAATATATATGGTGGTTTTTGTATGATGTATTTTCCCTCCAGAATCTTTCTTTCTTTATTTTGTCTTGAAATCTTCAGCTGAAAACCCTCATGAACATTATCAACAGACATTATTATAAACCCAATAGAGAGAGAGAGAGAGAGAGAGAGAGAGAGAGAGAGAGAGAGAGAGAGAGAGAGAGAGAGAGAGAGAGAGAGAGAGAGAGAGTTATTGAAAAAGGTGATAAATAGATAAATATAATGGAACAGAAAATAAAAATAATCTACTGAAATTTGGATATTACTGATCACTGTTTCATTGTAAGTTTTGTTCATAAGCAAGTTTTGATTACAAAGAATTGAGGGCATAGAGGAAGGAGACTGGGAAGAATGGAAGAATGCATGCAATCATGACGATTATTGTATCATTATTTATTTTAACACAAAATTTAACCTATAACGATTATTGGTATGAAGTTTTTTCATGTCAGCCACTTAATTGTATGAATTAAATGATAATTAATAATAAATACCTAACAATTTCAACATCATCCAAAGGATTCATTATCTTTCACTGTCAATGATTTATTGAATTACAAAAACATGATTAATGTTATGATTACCTTAATGAAAAAAGACTCTCTCTCATATACAATTAATTAATGTTAATATTAATGTACGACCACCATTCTCATTTGAAAAATGTTAATGGAATTCATAATTTATATTCGAGCTAATTGAAATAATATTACCTGTAAATGAAATAACATTCATTAGAGGTTCTAATTATTGTGATCGTAACAGATCTTTTTGAAATGTTTCAATTCCAGCGTTTCATTTCAAATCTAATTTTCAATAATTCTCACCAGATTTACCTTTTTAATATGCCTTAATTACCACTAGAATTAAATATGATTAGTATATGCAATTAGGCTTTTCAAATATTCGGGAAAATGATGAGCAAAGAAGCAGCAATTATTAGCAGTTAAGACTCGTTATTAAGTATGAAAAGTGAAATCAATCATTTATCTATCAGCTCAGGGATTTGAACTTTTACCGTCGATAATATTCAGTGCGAATATTATCGACTGTAAAACAATATGCAATTAAACAAAAAATTATCAATTTTTAGAAATGTTTAACAATTCAACTTTTCTCTCTGGTCGACGATTGTACGCCTGCTTTGAATAACATCCGAATGTAATTTTCTTTTCAAAAAAGAAGAGCAGATGAATAAATATGTAATCATAAATTTTTCTATGCATTTTTTTTCTTCTCTCAATTCGGAGTTCCACGACCGAACAATATTCGCTACACGGAAAGGGATGAAAATGAAAAATAAAAACTAGCAGTTACAGCTTCCTGAAAAATGAACGTGCCATTAGCATAATGAGAGGCGAATTCAAAGGGAATTTTCCACGTTTATTTTTATATAGCAGTAAAACAATGTACGTATTGCATTAGTACCTACTCTAAAACAATTACCCTTTTACTGTATTATTAACTTATATTTTTATCTGATTGTTCATTATTTGTAAAACAAAATTTTTTTAATAACGGATCTCTTCTTCCTGAACTTCCTCATACCTTCTCTCACTTCCTTCAGATGATCACCTTATTCTTTGGAAGCCTGAACTTCAATTCACTGTCCCCTGTGGGTTTCTTTCTTAATAATAATAATAATAATAATAATAATAATAATAATAATAATAATAATAATAATAATAACAAAAAAAGAATATATGCAGAGACTGAAGGCGATACTCAAGTCAAAACTCAATGCCGGAAATATGATAAAAGCCATAAACACATGGGCAGTGCCATTAATCAGATACAGCGCAGGAATAGTGGAATGGACGAAGGCAGAACTCCGCAGCATAGATCAGAAAACCAGGAAACATATGACAATACACAAAGCACTACACCCAAGAGCAAATACGGACAGACTATACATAACACGAAAGGAAGGAGGGAGAGGACTACTAAGTATAGAAGACTGTGTCAACATCGAAAACAGAGCACTGGGGCAATATCTGAAAACCAGTGAAGACGAGTGGCTAAAGAGTGCATGGGAAGAAGGACTAATAAAAGTAGACGAAGACCCAGAAATATACAGAGACAGGAGAATGACAGACAGAACAGAGGACTGGCACAACAAACCAATGCACGGACAATACATGAGACAGACTAAAGAACTAGCCAGCGATGACACATGGCAATGGCTACAGATGGGAGAGCTAAAGAAGGAAACTGAAGGAATGATAACAGCGGCACAAGATCAGGCCCTAAGAACCAGATATGTTCAAAGAACGATAGATGGAAATAACATCTCTCCCATATGTAGGAAGTGCAATACGAACAATGAAACCATAAACCACATAGCAAGCGAATGCCCGGCACTTGCAAAGAACCAGTACAAAAAGAGGCATGATTCAGTAGCAAAAGCCCTCCACTGGAGCCTGTGCAAGAAACATCAGCTACCTTGCAGTAATAAGTGGTACGAGCACCAACCTGAGGGAGTGATAGAAAACGATCACACAAAGATCCTCTGGGACTATGGTATCAGAACGGATAGGGTGATACGTGCAAACAGACCAGACGTGACGTTGATTGACAAAGTCAAGAAGAAAGTATCACTCATTGATGTCGCAATACCATGGGACACCAGAGTTGAAGAGAAAGAGAGGGAAAAAATGGATAAGTATCAAGATCTGAAAATAGAAATAAGAAGGATATGGGATATGCCAGTGGAAATCGTACCCATAATCATAGGAGCACTAGGCACGATCCAAGATCCCTGAAAAGGAATCTAGAAAAACTAGAGGCTGAAGTAGCTCCGGGCCTCATGCAGAAGAGTGTGATCCTAGAAACGGCACACATAGTAAGAAAAGTGATGGACTCCTAAGGAGGCAGGATGCAACCCGGAACCCCACACTATAAATACCACCCAGTCGAATTGGAGGACTGTGATAAAAAAAAAAAAAAAAAAAAAAAAATAATAATAATAATAAAAGCCCTAGGTACAGTGGTGCTTTGGTTCCAACTTCCTTAAAGATTTGTGTGGCTCAGTTGGTAGTGCCATCGCTTTTCAATTTGAAAGACCTGGGTTCGATCCCTATGCGAGTTAGTTAGTTATATAATTATATATTATAATATAGTATTTATAATAATATATATATATATCTATATATATATATATATATATATATAAATATATATATATATATATCTATATCTAGATATATTTATATATATATATTATATATAATTATAGATATATATATATAATATATATATATATATTTATAATTATAAAAACATGGAAAGTCTTTAAAATTCAGGAACAAATTTAATGGCAAAATACACTATAATTTCTATATTAATTCTTGCATCAACTCTATATGTTTTACATCACAGTAGGAAATACGTCTTTAACTCAACTTCCTGCCTGTTAAACTTTATATCAGAAGGACTCTCATTACTCAAAGGAAATAGCCAAGATATTATGTTTTTTTTCGGGTTATGTATCAAAGATAGTAAATTTTGTTTCAATGGGGAATTTTTTGTACAAAAGTTTGGCATGGCTATGGGTAATCCCTTATCTCCTGTCCTTAGCAATATTTACATGGAATTTTTTGAGACAAAACTCTTACCAAGAATTTTGCCCCAAAAAGTTATTTGGTTTAGGTACGTGGATGATATCTTCTGTATTTGGCCTGTTCACAAAAACCTCCAGGAATTCCTTAATAATCTCAATAATTTAGTCCCTTCTATAAAATTTACTGTAGAGGAAGAAAGAAATTGTAATTTGAATTTTCTTGATGTAACTGTCCATAGAAATGATAGAAATTTAACCTTATCAGTCTTTCGAAAATCAACTAATATTGCCTCTTTTGTTCATTACTATTCAAATCACTATCAAAATGTTAAATTCTCTGTTTTTTCTGGAATGTTCCTAAGGGCTTTACGTGTCTGTAGCCCGCAGTTTTTTGACGCTGAAATTAAAACTATTTATGATATTGCATTGAAACTTAAATACCCAAGGACTTTTGTAGATGTGGCATGGAAAAGAGCTAGAAAAACATTTTATGCAACTAATGACAAACTTGAATTTAGTAAGCATAACATTCTAAAATTACCTTATGTTGAAAGGTTTTTAGATATTCCTAGAAATTTTAAAGCTTTTAAACATAAATGTTGTTTTCCAGTAATATTAATGTCAAGAGTTTAGTAATCAAAAATTCTCCTAAAGATCTTCGAGGCTGCATATATGAAATTCCTTGCAAAAAGTGTGATAAAGTCTATTACGGACAGACCGGCAAATCTCTTTCACAGCGTCTCAAGCAACATCAATATTCTGTGAGAACTGGGCAAATATCGAATGCATTATTTGTACATATGAGAGATTTAGACCATCCTATTAACTGGAGTCAAGCAAGAGCCTAAGTCCCATGTAATGACACAGTTAAAAGGAATATCATTGAATCTTCTTTTATCAAATCAAATAATAGAAATGTTCTAAATTTAAGTCTTGGTTTATTTAAACTTGATGCTTTCATAATGAAAAAAGTTGTAAATAAATATAAGCAACAAAATTAATATATTCAGTTTTTACATGTTTTGGACTGTAAAGATACTTTGTAATTTCGGTCAGGGTCAGAATCTGTTTAAGTTTGTGACCGTGTGATATCCGATAATCCTGGATTATCCCTTTTAATTTTTACCCTTTTGATAATTAACCATCTGGTATTCCTGATCTTGTTTGTACCTGAGGCCTTCCTCTCCAATTGTACTTTAGTAGCTCCTTGACGATGTCTGAATAAAGACGAAAGCGCTTGGATTTCTGACTATCATTTTCCCGTGGTATTTGCTTATATATATATATATATATATATATATATATATATATATATATATATATATATATATATACATACACACACACACACACGCACATATACATATATATATATATATATATATATATATATATATATATATATATATACATACATATACATATATGTATGCATATGAGAAGTTCCCCGGATTTGCAGTAACGTTTCTACTTATCCAAAATAAAGTGTATATTAAAAAGGAGACCAAAACTTAATTAATAATGGAAAACTTTGAATGAAATCTTAGAATAGTAATAACACTTTGAAAGATATTGAATTCCTTCTCATTTGGTTCTTCTTTTAATGAAGCGACATCTTCATTCAGTATTTCTCAATACCTTCCTTTACTTCCTAAAAAGTATGCCACATTTTTTTAATACTTGAATTTCAAGTCAGTGGCCCCTGCGGGCTTGTCCCTTATGAATAGGGTTTATGTCCCGAATAATAATAATAATAATAATAATAATAATATATTCTTTCCTGATCGTGTCCTTCATCTCTTGATGTTTTATATCCCCTCCTTCCATTATTCCCAGGTATATGTATCCCGACTCATCTATGTGTTTGAGGTTGTTCCCATCTGGTAGCTTTATCCCTTCAGTCCTTGTTACTTTGCCCTTTTGTATGTTGCAGTAATAAGTGGTACGAACACCAACCTGAAGGAGTGATAGAAAACGATCAGGCAAAGATCCTCTGGGACTATGGTATCAGAACAGAAAGGGTGATACGCGCAAATACACCAGACGTGACGTTGATTGACAAAATCAAGAAGAAAGTACCACTCACTGATGTCGCAATACCATGGGACACCAGAGTTGAAGAGAAAGAAAGGGAAAAAAATGGATAAGTATCAAGACCGGAAAATAGAAATAAGAAGGATATGGGATATGCTAGTGGAAATTGTACCCATAATCATAGGAACACAAGGCACGATCCCAAGATCCCTGAAAAGGAATCTGGAAAAACTATAGGCTGAAGTAGCTCCAGGACTCATGCAAAAGAGTTTGATCCTAGAAACGGCGCACAAAGTAAGAAAAGTGATGGACTCCTAAGGAGGCAGGATGCAACCCGGAACCCCACACTATAAATACCACCCAGTCGAGTTAGAGTACTGTGATAGAGCAAAAAAAATATATATAAATAAATAAAAAATTAAATAATAATAATAATAATAATAATAATAATAATAATAATAATAATAATATAATAATAATAATGATAATAATAATGGTAAGAGCATAAGAGCATCAAGGAAATAGATACCCTAATCCAGACTGTAAGGATTGTATCTGGGGACATCAGGATGGAGTTTGGAATAGAAAAATGCGCCTTAGTCAACATACAAAAAGGCAAAGTAACGAGAACTGAAGGGATAAGCTACCAGATGGGAGCAACATCAAACACATAGATGAGACAGGATACAAATACCTGGGAATAATGGAAGGAGGGGATATAAAACACCAAGAGATGAAGGACACGATCAGGAAAGAATATATGCAGAGACTCAAGGCGATACTCAAGTCAAAACTCAACGCCGGAAATATGATAAAAGCCATAAACACATGGGCAGTGCCAGTAATCAGATACAGCGCAGGAATAGTGGAATGGACGAAGGCAGAACTCCGCAGCATAGATCAGAAAACCAGGAAACATATGACAATACACAAAGCACTACACCCAAGAGCAAATACAGACAGACTATACATAACACGAAAGGAAGGAGGGAGAGGACTACTAAGTATAGAGGACTGCGTCAACATTGAGAACAGAGCACTGGGGCAATATCTGAAAACCAGTGAAGACGAGTGGCTAAGAGTGCATGGGAAGAAGGACTAATAAAGTAGACGAAGACCCAGAAATATACAGAGACAGGAGAAAGACAGACAGAACAGAGGATTGGCACAACAAACCAATGCACGGACAATACATGAGACAGACTAAAGAACTAGCCAGCGATGACAATTGGCAATGGCTACAGAGGGGAGAACTAAAGAAGGAAACCGAAGGAATGATAACAGCGGCACAAGATCAGGCCCTAAGAACCAGATATGTTCAAAGAACGATAGACGGAAATAACATCTCTCCTATATGTAGGAAGTGCGATATGAAAAATGAAACCATAAACCACATAGCAAGTGAATGCTCGGCACTTGCACAGAACCAGTACAAAAAGAGGCATGATTCAGTGGCAAAAGCCCTCCACTGGAGCCTGTGCAAGAAACATCAGCTACCTTGCAGTAATAAGTGGTACGAGCACCAACCTGAGGGAGTGATAGAAAACGATCACACAAAGATCCTCTGGGACTATGGTATCAGAACAGACCAGACGTGACGTTGATTGACAAAGTCAAGAAGAAAGTATCACTCATTGATGTCGCAATACCATGGGACACCAGAGTTGAAGAGAAAGAGAGGGAAAAAATGGATAAGTATCAAGATCTGAAAATAGAAATAAGAAGAATATGGGATATGCCAGTGGAAATCGTACCCATAATCATAGGAGCACTAGGCACAATCCCAAGATCCCTGAAAAGGAATCTAGAAAAACTAGAGGCTGAAGTAGCTCCAGGACTAATGCAGAAGAGTGTGATCCTAGAAACGGCACACATAGTAAGAAAAGTGATGGACTCCTAAGGAGGCAGGATGCAACCCGGAACCCCACACTATAAATACCACCCAGTCGAATTAGAGGACTGTGATAGAGTAAAAAAAAAAAAAAAAAAAAAAAAAAAAATAATAATAATAATAATAATTTGTTAATGAGGATGTCAGCATCAGTGGAATTGATTTTATATATGGTCTTTTCAATTCAATATATAAAATAAATTCCACTGATGCTGCCATCCTCTTTAACAAAACATGTTTGAGAGAGGGTCTCCAACCTTCAAAAAATAATAATAATAATGATAATAATAATAATAATAATAATAATAATAATAATAATAATAATAATAATAATAATAATAATAATAATCCATTATTTCTTCCTTTTTTTTCTTTTGTAGCTCCAATCTCAGGCTGTTGATTACTTTCGTTGTGCTGATCAGTTTTCTGGATGACGACCTCCAAGTACCTGACCGTCTTCCCCTTCAATTGGGTTGAATACCTGGTTGCCGGACGAAGCTCCTCTGTTGCCAGAGGTTCCATTTACGTCGTTGTCGTTTATTCCTTCATTTCTTTCCATCATTGCTGAGTTTTGCTATTTAACCCATAGCTGGACCCTACCCCATCAGGGATAGGTACTCATTTACAGCTGAGTAGACTGAGGAAATTATGGTAAAGATCCTTTCCCAAGGAATCAACGCCGAGGAGAGCGGTCACCCATCCAACGACTGACCAGCCAATTCAATTTTTTTATTCATCATCTTTCATTTAACTCTCTGTGACCAAGATCATCTTTATCATTATCATCATCATCATCATCATTATTATTATTATTATTTTTTTTTTTTTTTTTCCTCTATCACAGTCCTCCAATTCGACAAGTAGCTCCGGGCCTCATGCAGAAGAGTGTGATCCTAGAAACGGCACACATAGTAAGAAAAGTGATGGACTCCTAAGGAGGCAGGATGCAACCCGGAACCCCACACTATAAATACCACCTAGTCGAATTGGAGGACTGTGATAGAGGAAAAAAAAAAAATAAATAAATAATAATATAATAATGATGATGATGATGATGATAATGATAAAAATGATCTTGGTCACAGAGGAGTTAAATGAAAGATGATGAATAAAAAAAATTGAATTACATATGAATAAAAATACTTTAGATCGTACCCATTGAATGAATCGATAAAATTTGAGTTTGCAATTGTGGTTAATATAAGATAAAAAGACATAACTTAGATAATACTCAGGGAACGGTAGGATAAACGTAAGTTGAGTTAGTGTTTGCGGTTAATAAAGAGTAAAATCACTTAGGACAGATACTCAATGAATGGGAGTGTAAACGTCGAATGAGTTTGCATTTTGTGGTTAATAGAAACTCAAAACACGTAAGCTAGATAATCCTCAGGGAATGAGAGGATAACCGTAAGGTTAGGTTGTTTTTTTGGTGACAAACAGGACTCGTGAATTTCTCCAGCTATTCTGTTCCAATCAGTGTTATGCACACTTCCTGCCAACAACGCAGGCAGCCTTGTAGCAATCTGGGTTGCATGTCGCCCTGTACAATAGACATTTATACATATAATAAATTCGAAACATATTCCGGTTTGAGTTACTGCATGCCATCCACAGTAACATGGCGTTTCTTGGCTACTCAAGCCAAATTGAACAAGAGACGGGTTGTATGAGAATTAATGGAATCGTTCCAATTCCAGAGAATAGTCTCGATTTCATCGGGAGTATATCGAGGTTATTACTGAAAGTGGAACTTTCCGAGTCTAGTCTGTTTAAGGCTTTTCAGAACATTTCCATTGAGGGGTTAATTTCGTTACCAGTCTTCTTATCACTTCCTGAACTGCCAATTATATATTTTTTCTAATAGAATTATTACCTTACAACCAACGAACAAACCTTCAATATTCTATATTCAGTCAGTCACTTCTTTTCAGATCCTTTTCATCAAAGTTTTCTTTCTGTGAAGAAGTGTATGTAAAATCATGAATTACTGTTTGGTTACATTTGATGTGCATATGTGCACATGTACTTGCATCATGTTTCTATATTGCCATACTTTAAATATAAAAACTTGGTAATTTATAATTTTATACCTATTCCCTCTGTGTAAAAAATACATATACACATATTTAAAGCACATATATACACTTTCTTCTTGTATGCTTCAGTACCAGGAGACTTTTATTGCATTGGCCTTGCGTCATTTGACTTTCTCAGCGACCTATGAATAAATTGAAGCAAATCCCGATGGGAGTTTCCGAGAGAGAGAGAGAGAGAGAGAGAGAGAGAGAGAGAGAGAGAGAGAGAGAGAGAGAGAGAGAGAAGAGAGAGATGCACACGAATTCCGATTAACTGTAATCCCAAACTCTTTTTTTATTTTCCAAAATTAAGCCTCTTAAATTTAATCATCACTTTATTTGTTTGATTAGTATGTATGTGATGGTTCCTCGCGAATACAATACTCTCATAAATTAAATTATTAATGAATAATCAAGAATGAAATGGAAGTCGATATACGAATGAATTGAAGACCAGGCAGTAAGACACACACACACATAGCATTTATGAAATAACATATTACCATAATTAACCAGTTAACACTTATATTTTATATCGTGAAAAGGTCTTCTGAAATACTCAGATAATGACGAGGAATACGATGATTATGATGTCTCACAGATAATGAATCCTCACTTTCTAATCCCACAGGGTCATTATCTTTCCCCCGAGGAAACTCCTTGGAACGGATAATCTTAATGAGGTCTCAATTCCACTTCAGATTATATTCCAATTCCTCCTGAATCTTTGCTTTAGGAATCGCCGAGGAAATCTGGAGACACGAGGTGTCCGCTCGAATCACTGACAGCAAGGTTCACGGATCGCTCCGCAATTTTTGGAGTAACATATTACTCACTCCATAAACTCGTTGATTTCCTTAGCCAAGAGAATTCATGATCTCTAAGTTCCTTCTAGGATTTCTCTGCTGGAATCTTATTCATATAAAACTAACGAGTGGAGTACTGTTCGCCCATCTACAAACAGATTATGAAGTTAGATAACTTGATTATTAGATTAAAGATTCTACTGGACACATTTGTGAAAATTAAATAACTATATAACTCAATGAGTTCTGTTTTCACTTCTGCAAACACTGAAGAAATCTGAGGAACTAAATAAAGGCAAATAAATATTCAAATTCACGAATATTGCAATATCCATCTCGCACTGAATTGGATTCAACTTCCTGCAAAACACAACCGACCAGATCTTGAATTCATCCCAGAAGAATTCTGGAACACAAGGTGTCCTCTTGCTATAATGTTCAATGGATGTCCAGAGAAGGTTATAAATACCTACGTGAACTGCAATGCTCCAATCACCTGGAATTTGTTACTTGTAGAATGCGAGCTCGCTGAAGCAAAAGGAAAATTAGAATTATTGTGTCATTTATCTTTGTATATCACTGATTCATTGTTCTTAATTATTTCAACTTCGATTTGGTAATCAATAACATAATTTTAAGCATTGATTCATTTATAATTAAGACCATCACCTCTCGTTTCACATCTCGGAAAATTATTCCCTTCCTTCAGGGAAAGGGGAATTGATTGGAAATGAATGATTATCCCAATGAAATGCCAAACTACCACCCGTATCAGTATTGACACCTGAGTACCATCGTATAATCTCCACTCCAAGAGTCGTATAAGATTTCGACAACGAATTAGCTTTAATTAAGCGTTGCATCCCTATCCTCCGGTGACCTCAATGTATATTACGCCTGAGTGAACTTCAAGAGTAATTGGACGTCGCTGTAAATGATGATTTACTGTAATTAATTCAACCTTCAGCCAATTATGCGAAAAGTTTGCGATTGGGGATCATTGCGGAGAGAGGGGTTTTAAGCATTTTGTGAAATGGTAGTAATGTGTTCTGAGGTTTACGTAAAAGGGATTGAAAAGGTAGATTTTTAGTTAAATGATATTACTATCAACTTCATAATATTCTTAATTTAAAAGAAACTAATTCATTTGCTTTTATTTTGATCATTTTTTTTCCTTATTCTTGCCTAGAAGAAATAAGATAATTTAACGTAACTACAAGATACGATTAGAACCCTGAATTTTTTTAAGATTTTTTTTTTCATGAGAAGTTCTATATATATATATATATATATATATATATATATATATATATATATGTGTGTGTGTGTGTGTGTGTGTGTGTGTGTGTGTGTGTGTGTGTGTGTGTAATTATGTGTGTATATGTAAACACGGAACTATAAGAAATATTTCCAGGCTAGACTTACTGACAAGATCATTTTAAACAAAAGGCTGAAGAACCTGATGTTTACTCCACAATAGAAACAGGATATGAATAAAAGGATTAAATAAATATTTGTTGTGAAGTTTTCTTCTTCAACGAGGAATCAGTTGGAGTTCTTGAAAAAATATCGTATAATATTCACAAAAGTGTTCTTAAGGAGGAAAGGTAGACGGAGAGGAAACTCTGGAGTAAAAAATCCTGAATTCTTACTTTATTCACTAGTTCTGTTGTGTAGAAAATCTTAATATAGGCTCGTGTTATGTAAGCAAGAATTTTTAAGAGTTCATATTACAGCAGTGTCTAATTAAATTGCAAGCATAATGGCCTCACGAATTCATTAAGCACAAACGGTAATGCTTTCATTGCTGCATAATATGGGAATCATTGCATCAGTGTCTCAATGCAGTGCAAGCATAACAGCCTTACGAATTTCCAAGGAAAAGCGTCAATAGTTGCATTGTTACATTAAATGGGAAGCATTGCAGAGATTTCTAAATAAAGTTCAAGCATAATAGCCACACGATTTTTAGAAGTACAAACGTCCATGATTTCGTTTATGCATCAGTTGAGAAACATTTCAGTTTCATTTCTAAATCCAGACTTGAGTCGACGTAACCAAGGCTACGTAAATGTGACGTTTCATTCTTTTTTCAATTCTACATAAACTGATGAGGTAACAAAAATGTTACGATAATGAACTTAATAAGGAAATTTAAGTGGGTCAAAGTTTCAAGACACTCTTTGGACCAACTAACTTAAACGGGCACTAAAGACCATAAAATGCAGAATATATAAGTAATGTTGATCCCTAAAGTGACGAAAGAAAATGAATAATTAGATGTGCACTTCTTGCCTCTGTTTAATCCTATACAAAACCCAGAAAGCTAAATATGTGACAGTTAATATTTTAAAATAATTAATTTATCCTGGTTAGTGAGATCCCATATTTTAAAATCTGACTGCCTTGGTGAATTATATCGAGAATTACTTAATGACAAGGAAAAATGTGCCTTCAGACAAATAGTATTCCTCCAACCCAAACTGCTCCAGAATATGACTAAGCTAAGCAAAGCCAACGACCTGACCTCTAACTCACCCCAGAGGTAGTTGCAGGCGTCGTGAGGAGCACTTGGGCTCTCTTTGGGGAGTCCTGATTTTGACAGCAAGTGGGATGGATCTCAACACTTGATCCTATCGTCTCTCAAATGAATCATCTTTCATTCTTTAATGTTCAATGGCCAGAGACTATAATCATTGCTTATTTGTAAACTCTGTTAAATATTTCATCTCCAGTTTAAGGAAAATG
>NC_087200.1:207483343-207495843 GCF_015104395.2 Macrobrachium nipponense
CTAAGCATATTACATCTTCATGTGGGGTTGAGATATATGACTGAAGATAATCCTATTAAAAAAGATATATTTGATTTTATTTTATCCCCTGATGTAATTCTCCTTATGTTTTAATAATTTATTTATTTTATGCTATTCATTAATTTATCTGGTAATAATATTTTTTTAATGAGTGATCCCTTTTTTTTCTGCATTTTACATTACCATCTGTTACTCCTTCCTAACGAACACCATTTTCTTTGGAAGCTTCAACTTCAAGTCAACGGACCCTGTCGGCTTGTTCAAGAAGAATAGGGTTCATCTTCTGGATGATAATAATTAATAATAATAATAATAATAATAATAATAATAATAATAATAATAATAGCTCGAAAATAACGAAGAATGTATTAGGATATAGAGGTAAGCTGTGGGATAACCCCACTGTAGCACTAAGAAAAATGTAAAGTAAATGGTATTTTTCTTAATTTTTTTATTGAATTTACCATGAAAATATACATAAAATTCAAAGAAGGTTTTTTAAGTGCCATTAATTAATATCATGTAAGAAAAGTATTAAAAATGTTGTAGGACGCTGGTTAGATCAATAATAATCTTTGGAAAATTCATTGCATGTTGATATCCTTGGGGGTGTTTGCATTCCCACTTGGAATTTCTTTGCACTTTCTCATTCACATAATCACACAGAGAGAGAGAGAGAGAGAGAGAGAGAGAGAGAGAGAGAGAGAACTCAAATATCTTACCAATTCAGCGAATCTCATTTCCTTCGATTTTTTCTTGAATTTCAAATGAGCCAAATCAATCTCTGCCTTCGTGATACCAAAACTCACCCTCCTTTGAAGAAGTTCAAACTGACTCTCCAGATGATATTGCAGTTGACCGTTAATCCACGAATTCTGTTCCATGCTCTATCCTTTTACAGAATAAGCTTTCGGACGTAGGTTGCCAGAGATAATGAGCTTTCGCTTATTTCCAGTTCATCACAGAAGATGGATAATAAAGTAAATTGATCTTTGATGGAGATAAAAGCTGCAAAATAGTCTTCACAGCTACCAGAGGAAAAGGAAACATCATATTTTTATTATGGCTTCTGGCAAGGCCACTTCCATTATTGGTGAGGGCAAATGGGCTTTTGGTTTTGCTAGATTTGGAATCTTGTCTTTTAAAGGAAAGGAAAGGAAGGAATCAGATGGAAGAAGAAATATAATTTCATCTTATCTCAAGAGAATGGCTTCACCAAGAGTAAAATAGGTCTTGGCTTAACAAACAATAAAATAATAAGAACCATATGTTTTCTCTAATATTTTACTAAGACATAAATTAAGTCTAATAATTATAATACAATGGAAGATCTTTACCATAAACTAAATAACTTAAGGAAATTTCACCTTCATTAGATTAATGACAATTAAACTCAATTATAATACTGACCCAATAACTGCAAATGACTCGTAGATATATTTGACAGTAATTATGCACTAAAGTCTAGACCGAAGCGGTATCTACTATATCTATAATGTATCTATATCTATAAATACAGCGTAATGAAATGAAAATTTAGACCAGCAAAATTAGCCCTATAATTTCCTCCTAATAGATCTTTACTTTTCTGCCTGGGAATTCAATGATAAGTTATAATTACTCAGAGAAACTTTTGAGTGCTGTAATTAAGGACAGTAATGATTCCCGGTAAGGTATTCCGCCTTTTGTGCTGAATACCCCAGACATTTGTCTTCGCTTTGTACTTATTCATTCCTTAAATGCAGACGCAATAATTATCAAGCAGACAAATAGAAGGAACTTATTCTAAATAAACTGTATTTATCCTGAACGAATCTAAGCGTTTTACAGATTTATCCAATAAATTCACGATTATAAAGAAAATTGAATAGTAGCGTATTCAAGGAGTAGCGCAAGAGAGCGCGAGTGTTTGTTTTACAGCTTTAAGACCTCATTCGGTGAGATCATTGAAAAGAACTCAAGGAATGAAAGGGAAAGTCTTTATTATCTATTTGCGCTCTGCCACTTGGTATTCGGATCAGCCAGCTTCCAGTGCTATTATGCCACCAGTTCTTCGATAAATGGACTTCATAGCTCTATGAAGGACAGTCCGTTAACGTCTCTCTCTCTCTCTCTCTCTCTCTCTCTCTCTCTCTCTCTCTTTGGTTGTTACCCTAAAGATGAAATATGGGTGGTATTTCTGCCTGAAGTGAATCATAATGGAATTGTCCAGAAAGTCCTGTTTCGTATGTCATACGAAAAATGTACGAAATTTAGTCAGTCAGTACTTGGCTTGACAAATCCTAGACTTCATATAATCAAACCTGTCGCATGAAATTTGGTATAATGGCCACCACCATACCCGTCTAGTTATTTTGGTAACATCGAGAGAGAGAGAAGTTGGGGGGCGGGTGACGGTGGAAGGGGGGGTGTGTTATTTTTTAACCACTAACAGTGTAGTTAGTTAAAGCATATAACCAATTTAGTTCATATAGTTGGTATTTCATATATTCATCACATTTCAATCTAACACCTTAAATATTTCTATGGAGTACTGATCACAAGAGAGAGAGAGAGAGAGAGAGAGAGAGAGAGAGAGAGAGAGCTAAGGAACTCAGGGTCAATATCAAATCAGGAAAAAATCCACCCAATTTACATCTAGCGTTGAATCTTTTTTTTTTTTTTTTTTTTTTCTTTTTTTCCACGGCTATTTCGTTTTATCTCCTCTTTCCCCGAATAAAAGTTGAAGTTCATCAGTGTTCGCTTTTCGTTTTTATTACCTTT
This sequence comes from Macrobrachium nipponense, assembly GCF_015104395.2. Classification (NCBI taxonomy): domain Eukaryota; kingdom Metazoa; phylum Arthropoda; class Malacostraca; order Decapoda; family Palaemonidae; genus Macrobrachium; species Macrobrachium nipponense. Next base: position 207,486,128 of record NC_087200.1, read on the forward strand.
GGATTTTATTTACTTTTTTTATTCAATCTGATTCGAAAGTTCATTGCTGTTTGCCTCGTAAGTGTGTTAGGTATGATGTTTGTTTTCATGGAGTTTGGCTTCTGAGTAAAGAAATAGATAAACTGAAGAAATTCATACTTATCGATACATGAGCATAGATAGTCTCTCTCTCTCTCTCTCTCTCTCTCTCTCTCTCTCTCTCTCTCTCTCTCTCTCTCTCCTCTCTCTCTCTCTCTCTCTAAAATAATAGATAAAATAAGCAAAAATATTGCCACTACTTCAACTGAAATCTCAAAGGACAAGTGAATGAAATTTAAAAATATAAAAATCCTCTTTACTTTGTCAAAGAACTCAAATATATTGAGATCGTTGACTTAGAACAATTTTACTAAGATATAAATTCATTTAAATAGTTTACTAATTCTTTATACTGAAATTATGCACCATTATGAAAAGAAGTTACATCGTTTCGAAATAACAATTGTTCCTTAACATAATCAATACAGGTAACTGAGCTCGATTCAATGGTATGACAGTGATATCCCAAATCATTACCATTATAAAGTATTTATTAATATATCAATTAGCATATGAGGCAATGAAGGTTTAATTTGCATTACTGAATCATTTTTCCCCTCCAGTATCAAAACAGAGAGGGTTTACCCCTATTGTAACATGTGCTGATATCCGATTATTCTTCTTCTTCCTAGCTTAAACCCATTTTTATATGGGGTCGCCATTACGAATGAGTCCTCTCCATCGATTTCTGTCTTGTGCCTCGTTCTCATTTATACCTTTCAATTCCATATCTTCCCTTACACAATCACGCCATCTCTTTCTTGGTGTTCCCTTCTTCCTTCTACCCCGCACTTCCATTTCCATCGTATGTCTTCCAACATGACGTTCCTCCCTTCGTAACAGGTGTCCTACCATCGAAGGCCTTCCTTCCTGTATTTTCTTCGATATTTCAGCTACCTTTGTTGATCCTCTTATATACTCATTTCTAATCCTATCTTCCCTTGTTACTCCCGACATCCATCTCAACATTCTCATTTCTGCTACATCCATCTTCTTCTCCTCTGTTTTCCTCATACATGCCGTTTCTGTTCCATATAACATTGCTGGTCTGACCACCGTCCTATGGAACTTTCCTTTCAATTTCAGAGGGACCTTCTTGTCACAGAGTACCCCTAATGCAGACCTCCAGTTATTCCATCCTGCCTGAATTCGGTGTCTCACCTCTTGGTCCATGCTTCCACTATCCTCCCAATACGGACCCTAAGTACTTGAACTTCTGTACTTTCTTTATTTCTATTCCCCACCCAATCTTATGCTACTTCCACCGTCCTCAGTAATACTAGACATATATTCGGTTTTTTATCTGCTTATTCTCATTCCTCTCTCCTCAAGTGCTGCTCTCCACCTCTCCAAACCTCCCCTCCAACTCCTCCTTCCCTCTGAACACAACACAATGTCATCCGCGTATAATATGCACCATGGCACTGCTTCTCAACACCCTGGTCATTACATCCATCACGATGTTGAAGATGAATGGGCTAAGTGCTGACCCCTGGTGTAATCCAACTCCGATCTCAAATCCATCCGTCTCACCAACACTACTCCTCACTCTAGTATACACATTCCTGTACATCTCCTGAATAACTCTGACATACTTTTCCGGCACCATCTTCTCCCTCAAACATCTCCATATTTCTTGCCGTTGGCACTCTGTCATAGGCCTTTTTCAAAGGTCTATGAATACCAGATGCAGGTCTCGTTGTTTTTCTCTGAATTTCTCCATTAGCTGCCCTTATGCAAAATATTCCATCCGTTGTGCCGCTTCCCTTCATAAATCCTAACTGTTTCCTTCCATATTCTAACTTCCTCTCTCAGCCTGCTATCTATGATTCTTTCCAAAAATCTTCAACGTGTGAGACATTAGTTTTATACCTCTATAATTACTGCCATTCCTGACGTCACCTTTACCTTTAAATATAGGTATCAATATGTTTTCCCGCCCCCCCGCCATTCTTCTGGTATCTTTTCCTGTTCGAATATTTTTACCATCAGATCATACAAGATGTCTACCCCTTCCTCTCCTAAGGCTTTCCAAACTTCGACTGGGATTAAGTCAGGTCCTGTTGCCTTCCCATTTCTCATTCTTTTTAATCCTCGTATCACTTCATCCCTAGATATCCCCATTACCATTCCCATGTTTACTTGTCCATCCTCTCTTACAAGTCTTTCATTTTCTTCATTTAGCAGTTGTTCGAAATACTCTTTCCATCTTTTCAGGATGTCTTCTTCCTTTTTTACGACAGTACCATTCCTATCTTTCATTTGCTTAATATGGGTGATGTCCTTTGTTCTTTTATTTCTTACTTTTGACAGTTTGAGCATCTTACTCAACCCTTCCTTGGTTTCCAGTTCATTATAAACCTCTTCATATGCCCTTGCCTTAGCTTGAGCTACCACCCTTTTTCCCTTTTTACTTTTTTGTTTCTTTCTCTTAATCTTTCTCTTGTCCTCCCCCAGCTGTGACTCTTCAAATCTCTTCTTTGCCTCTCTTTTACCCTTCACCACTTCCCCCACCTCTTCTCCCCCCACCACCAGCTCTCCTTTTCCTCCCATACTATTCCAGATGTTTCCCCTAGGTATCTCCTTTCCATGTCTTCTAATCACTGATGCATTATGCCTCCACCATTCTCCCCACATCTTCAATTCCAGATCAACCTCTCCCAGCACTCTTCTCCTGAACCCTCTCTTCTTATCATTATCCCTCCCTAACAATTTGATACCACTTGATTTTCTTTTACCCCATTCTTTTTCGTTTTCTTTTCTCCATTTCATCTTTAAATCCATACAAAGGAGCCTATGTTGGGGGGCCACGTGGTCACCTGGGATAACTTTACAATTCCTAACTTCCACCAGCCTTGATCTATTGTAAAGGAGGTAATCTATTTGTGTGCATCTACCGCCACTCCTGTATGTTATCAAGTGCTCCCTCTTCTTTTTGAAGAATGTGTTCACTATTGCCATATCAAAGGACCCCCCCCTGCAAAGTCTACTATAACTCTCTCCTTCTGGGTTTTCTCTCCCCAATCCCATGTCCGTCCATGCACACACGTTCAATTACATCCTTTTTCATTTCCGACATGTCCATTAAAGTCTGCCCCCACTACAGTCCTCCTCCTCTGCTCTTCCAGTTTTTGCGTTACCTCACTCATTTCGTTCCAAAAACGGCTCTTTTCTTCCTCTGTGCAGCCCACTTGTGGAGCATAAGCGCTAATGATGTTCATTGTCCCCTCCATAACATATCTTCACTCTCATAATGCGGTCATTCTTTCTACTCACTTCCGTCACTGCATTCTTCATTTCCCCCGACAACACTACTCCAACGCCATTCCTCCCCTGCTCATTTGCTCCACTATAGATTAACTTGTAGCCATCCCCCAGTTCTTTAGCTTTATTACCCTTCCATCGAGTTTCCTGCACACACAAAATATCCACTCTCTTTATCCTCATTAACTCTGCCAACTCTCTTCTCTTCCTGTCATAGACCCAATATTGAGCTGGCCTATTCTGATCACATTTAGAGCTCGCTTCTTTAGCTGCACCCGCTCATGATGCAGTAGCCCTCGCCTTGTCACAGAGTTAGGGCGATGTGTCTGTGCGTCGTTTACGGAGTTCGCCCTAGCCCTATTCTCATCAATATCACGACTCATTCCATTGGTTTTGGCGTGGGTTTTTTACAGTCGGATGCCCTTCCTGACACCAACCCTCCCTATGTAATCCGGGCTTGGGGACCGGCACCCATGAGGCTGGCTTGCCCCCACAGGAGGCTAGATTGCTGATATCCGATTATTACATTCTAGGAGACGCAGGCGTCGTGGGTCAGGTGCTCTCCCGATGATCTTAATATTCCTAACGATGTCCGTCTCTCGTGAGTTTCTTCGGTGTACTACAAGGGCGTGCTGCCTAATGGCACCTCCTGGGTCGTGGCAGGAAATCCTCTTCGACAAGCGCATCGTCGTCATGCCGATGTAAATCCCAGGGCATCCTTGGGCGGGGCATACGTATCGGTAGACGACGTTGGACTGCTTCAGGGGGTCTCCTGCCGGTGGGGAGGGGTTGTTCTTCATCAGGAGGTCTTTCGTACGCGATTCTTGTAATAAATAATGAGGGACACTCATTTTCCTTTTTCCTTTCCATGGGGCGGACGTGTTCCTCTATTATTTTCTTCATGGCTGCTTCTTCTTCCTTGTATTGGTGGTGCATGAAGGCTTTATAGAAAAGTTTGATATCCTCCGTCATGTACCACTTGTCAAGGGCGGCTCGAGTTTCTCGGTTTACGAGTTTGTTCGAGTACCCATTGTTAATTAGCATCTGGGATGCTCGGTCGAGTTCGAGGTGTGTGTCCTGCCACGTCGAACAGTGCGAGAGGGCCCTCCTGACGAAGGTCCTGACGGTGGTGGTCTTGAACCGCGCAGGACTCTCGCTATCACCATTCAGACAAAGTCCGAGGTTCGTAGCTTTGGTGTAAACGGTCGTCGCCAACTTCTGATTCGTCTTCGTGACAAGGACGTCGAGGAAGGGGAGCCTGATCGTTGCTGCTGTACTCGACAGTGAAGTTGAGTGCGCTGTTCTGCAGGAACTGCTGCCGAAGGGCTTCTACCTCATCTTCGCAGTCGGCTTGCACGAAGATGTCATCGATGTAGCGTGCGTATGTGCGGGGACATCTGTGTTGCGAGAAAACCCTTTCTTCCACTTCTCCCATGTAGAAGTTGGCGAAGAGGACTCCTAAGGGGGACCCCATCGCTACGCCGTCCTTCTGGCGGTACATCTGTCCTCGGTGGGTGGTGAAAGGGGCTCTCTTCGTACAGATATCCAGCAGGGGTTCTTAAGGAGTCTTCTGGGATTAGTTGTCTCATATCGGGATTATCCATATACCGCTCCATGATGATCCCTATCGTCTCGTCGACTGGGACGTTGGTGAATAGGGACTCAACGTCTAAGGACGCCATGGTTCCCGCACCGGGGGAGTCGCGGATCTTCTCCAAAAATTCCACCGATGAGGTGAGGGCGTACCTGGAGGGGATATAGGGGGTCAGAATTTTATTAAGGCGTTTGGCCAGAGCGTAAGTCGGGGCGGGCGTTTGGCTGATGATCGGGACGTAGGGGGTTGCCTTCCTTGTGGGTCTTCACGTTCCCGTAAAGGTAGCCGAGGCTGTAGTCACCTGGATGGGCGGGAGGTGTGTGGCATTCGTAGCGGCATTCACGGCTGCGATGACCCGGTTGGCGTCGCGTTTGATGTCTTCCGTAGGGTTCTTCGTAAGTCTCTCGAACTTAGAGACATCAGACAAGATGGCGTCGAGTTTCTCGAAGTATTTCCAGAGGTGCTGATGAGCACAAAGAACGCGGCTGTCTTGTCTGACACGCCTTACGGTGATGTTCTTCTTTCTTCTTCAGATCTGCGGCTGCCTCCTTCATCTCTTTGGTGTAGATACCGCTCGAGTATGACCCCCTGTCCGTAAGGGCCTCTGCTAGCAGAAGAGGTTGAAGGGCGTCCGTCGTTGTTAGGATCTTCTTTGCTTCCAACTGCTGAATCGAGTCGAGGAGCATCTCAATCTCCAGGCGTTTCTCGTGTTTCTTCGGTTTTGACATGAAGTGGCAGTTTAGTCCGAGGTTTAATATGTCATTTTGTTCAGGGGTGGCTGGTATGGAGTTGAGGTTGTCTTTTCTTGAATGCGTAGCTTACCGCCGTTGAGGGCGACAAGCTTGCGGGTTACGCCCCTAACCCGGTTACGCATGTCTTCTTCGCTTAGGTAGGCAAGGCGCGCGTTAATATCTTCGTAGGTGGGAGGCTCGCGCTGGTCCTCCGCTCGGTCGTCTGGTGGTTGGTGGTGGTCTCTTGCAGGGGTGTCGTGTCTGGTATTGTCATCAGGATCAGGGCGGACAGCTTCAGCACGTATTTCCGCCCATTGTCTTCTCGCAGGCGGTGATGTTCCTCTTTCAGGGTCTTCATATCGGCAGTCTTCTCCCGTAGTTGCCGCGCTGTAGGAGGGACGTTCTGAAGTCCCTGGTCCTTTCTTCATTTCTTGCTGTGGGGTCGTGCAGCCTGATGTTTGTATATTTCGGAAGGAGACCCTCTCGTAGACATGTTTTGTTAAAAATAACTGCTGCTTCAGCACTATTAATCTTATAAAGAGTCTTCTCTATCTTTCTGATGACGGCTTTCTCGTTGTTGCTTAGACTGGCGAGCAACGCACCAAAGGGCATGGTAAAATTCGGTTGAGTCATTTGATTTATTATTGCTTATACAATTCTCTCTCTCTCTCTCTCTCTCTCTCTCTCTCTAACGCGAGTGTCCTCCTGATCGACAGGACATTAATCAAGCGATAACTGCTAAGGGACTGAATTCCAGTGGTTGTTTTGTTGTTTTTGATTTAGCTGACCTTGTGTCAGCACGGGCTCTTGCTCACAGAGCAGCCCGTAAATTCCAGTGGCGAGTCCTTCTCCTTTTATCGTGGTGTTGCGAGCTCTCCAGTACGGTCAGAGCACTTCTCCGTAGGTCGAGTTTTTTTTTGGTTCCCGGGAAGGTGACTCATACGGCGGGCGTTGATAGTCTTGCAGACCTTCTCAGGTAGAAGGAAGGAAGAAGAAGCAGCCATGAAGAAAATAATAGAGGAACACGTCCGCCCCATGGAGGAAGGAAAGAGAGTGTCCCTCATTATTTATTACAAGAATCGGCGTACGAAAGACCTCCTGATGAAGAACAACCCCTCCCCACCGGCAGGAGACCCCCTGAAGCAGTCCAACGTCGTCTACCGATACGTATGCCCCGCCCAAGGATGCCCTGGGATTTACATCGGCATGACGACGATGCGCCTGTCAAAAAGGATTTCTGCCACGCCCAGGAGGGCGCCATTAGGCAGCACGCCCTTGCAGTACACCGCAGAAACATCACGAGAGACGACATCGTCAGGAATACTAAGATCATCGGGAGAGCACTGACCCACGACGTCTGCGTCTCCTAGAAGCGCTGCTCATCCTCGAAGAAAATCCTCCCTCAATACCACCCAAGAAGCGTTCCTGATACCGACGTGTGTGAGGAGGACCACACCCCTCTCCCCTAACGAAAGTACCAGCGCGCATGGAACGAACAACCGGCCATGAGAATAATACCAGGGGTGACGTCACGCAGGTAGAAGCCAATCAAGAGGCTCCCGGTGATACCCCCTACATGAGAAGGTCTGCAAGACTAGTCAACGCCCGCCGTATGAGTCACCTTCCCAGGGAACCAATAAAAACGACCTACCGGAGAAGTGGCTCTGACCGTACTGGAGAGCTCGCAACACCACGATAAAAGGAGAAGGACTCGCCATGGAATCAACGTTTCACGTTACGTCATCCTTGCGCTATACTATTGGTCGTTATATAATCTCGAGCAGCTCGCCTTGTCGAATTTAAAACGATGGCTGAAAAAGCGGGCCGTCGTCTCTGGCTCCCAGCAGGGCGACCCGCACCCCCCCCCCTCGACGACCAGGGCTTCCAGAAAGTCCAGAAAAAACGGAAAAAAGCCCTCAATACTGTCATCGACCTTCCTACACTTCCGACGCCTCCAGCACCTACCATGACGACTCAGGCACTCCCTAGATTCAAGGCAACATCCCAAGAACACCAGACATCGTATGCGGCCGTCCTAGCACTGGAAAAAAAATACCCTAATGCACAACTTCAAGCCCGACCGAATCTGAAAGGGGAATTTATTATTACCCCGAAGGACAAACAGTCAGCAGATCTCCTGAAAAACGATCCCTTATGCCTCCTACTTCGCGCCGGACCCAGCTGATAAGACAACGAAAGCAATGATTTGCAAAGTCCCGAAATATGTGACTATCGAACGGATTCTCGAAGTACCAGGCGTATGACTGCTTCACGGTTGCAAAGTGAAAGAAACAGAGATGGGAACTGAAGAAGAAACCCAAAAAGTCGAAGCTACGTTTTAGAGGCAAAATTCCAGACTTCATCAGTCTTGGGATCCTCGGAAACTATAAGACCGAAGCCTTTATTCCCCGAACTCCAGAACCTCTCAGGTGTTTCAAGTGCCAGAGGTTTTGGGCATCACAGGAGAGAGTGCAACGGCACAGCAATGTCTGTGGAATCTGCAGCCAGAAGCATGAGACCGACGTTTGCCTCAACAAATTCAAGGCAAAAGGCCACACTGTTGCCCGATGCCCAAACTGCCAGCAGTCCCCCCCCTCATCATGCATGGTTCAAGGGGTGCCCCTGTCAGACTGGAAAAACAATCGGAGGATGAAGGGCATTTCCCCACCCCAGCCAGCAAGACCTCGGGGAACGACAACCATCGCCCTCAAGACCACCACCATGTCAACCACGTATTGATCCAAGAACTAACCGACACCTCCACCATAAGCTCCTCAACTTCCCCTGCGACGACCCCAAACCTCGTCATTATATCCCAAACCCCTCATCCTTTCCTTCCCTCCAACAAATCCAATTCCCAAAACCCCTTCCAACCCCCAACCCCCCGACCCCCTAAGGATATTCCCTCAACCCCTCAGTCAATCCCCCCAACCCCTCAGGTTATTCCCAGCCTTCGCATCGCCGACGACGTCGACTCCTGCTCGTGTTGAAGCAGGAACTCAGACAGAAAAACCAGACAACCAGTTGAAGATATGCAGGTCGAGACAATTACAGAAGCTCCCGCTTTGTATGCCGAAGCTGGAACACAAACAAACTGAGGAGTTCCCAGTTAAGCAAGACATGGGAATCCAGACCTGCAAACCGAAACTCAGATCAGTCGCCTCTGGAAGTGAATTCCGGTTCGTAGGAGAACAAGGAATTCACAAGCTCCTGATGACCATTGATGAATTCAGTGACTTCCTAAATAGAGCTCTCGCCGATAATCGCTACTTTAATGAACGACTTTTTGGAGAGATCTTCGAAGAAGCCCTCAATTTGAGATCTCCCTTCCAGAGGACTTCGCCTCCAAATCAGAATTTAGTTTCAGGACTCCTGAACAGCATATATTTATTGAGCTATAGAACGATCATCAAACTGTTTCTCTGAGCTCGTCCACGTTCTGTTGGACCTAGAGAGCATTAACTGCTTTTTCTTTTACTAAACAATCCTCCTTTCCCTCCGTTTTTCGGCGGAGCCTAACGTCTAACGACCGAATATTTCAACTGTCACTCTAACTACCGCTTAAGCTGTTGTTTACTTTTGTTTTGCTTTCTCTAGAACTTATAATATTTCGTTTTCTCTCGCCGAATCTCTATTACTAACGATCGGTGCTCTTATTCGAATTTCTCGTAAGTGAAAAATATGGTACTTGAACTCCATAGATTAATGTGCTTTTTTTTTTTTTTTTTTCCGTTTTTCTACGACTTATAAACTTTTCGATTTCATTACTGGCTATCTCCGACTCGCCAGGACTCGCTACTATCGATCTTTATCTTCAACTAATAGGTACCTTAGGGTTTAAAGGGGTTTGTAACCTTGCCTGTTCACCTTTTCCTTTCCTTTTTCAAATCATACCATCTCACATGCATAAACCCATAGAATCATAAATAAAGGCTCACCTCATATCCTTAAAAATCACCTTATTCATCCAAAAAATTCAAATGATCCTACGGGCTGCTCTATGAGCAAGAGCCCGTGCTGGCATAAAGCCAGCTTAATCCTAAACAACA
>NC_087200.1:207505843-207515843 GCF_015104395.2 Macrobrachium nipponense
GTTGTCCAATATTAAACAAGTTAATTTTTTATTAAATGTTTCATAATATTTTTTTTTTTCATTGCCCTGTCATATACTTTCATAATATGTGATGTTAGATTCACAGGCCTGTAATTACTTGCCTTTAGTCTTGATCCACTTTTGAAAGTAGGGGTAATATATGCTAATTTGTGCTCATCATAAATCTTGCTGTATCTACACTTTGTCTTAATAATATTGCAAGTGGCTTTGCGATAGAATGAACTACTTTCTTTAACAAAATAGCAGGAATTCCATCAGGCCCTGCTGCAGCTCCATTTTTAATTTCATTAATAACCTGCACAATATCAGCTTCATTAATATCTATGTCAGCTAAATATTCACTTATTTTCGTCCCTTACTTCTATATCATTATCTTCATTATCTATTCTAAGGGTGAATTCTCTCTTATCTTCGTCTGCCAATAATGTTCAAACTTTCCTTTTTTTTTCATTCGTTAATCTCCCTTCAATTCTTAGAAGGCAATTTCTATTCTTCTTTTATTCATCTTTTTCGCATATGAGTATATAGTTTGGGGTTTTGATTGATATTTATTACGTTTTTTCTTCCAAGTCCGTCATTTTTTCTTTTCTTTTGATTGTATAATCTTTTGTTCTGCATTTTCTATCTTACTTTTTAGCTCTATAAACTTTCCATGCATTTTTTTCTTTTGCAAGACCTTTTTTCCACTTTCTGATTTTTTGGAACAAGATCCTTCTGTCTCTTGGTATGCATGACTGATGTTTATATATTTATCCACTATTTTCTCTAATATTTTATATAATATCTCCGTATTTACCCTTATGTCATCACTTACGAAAATGTTATCCCAATCTTTGTTTAATTCTTCATTTATTTCTGACCATTTTATATTTTTACTGTAGAAGTTGTATTTTCCATATCCTTCCAACTTTTTTCTTTTTCATTTCTTGCTTATCTCTGTTTTCACTTGCTTTGGTATGGACTGTTAATTCTATGACATTATGGTCTGAAATACTCGCATTATAAACTATTATTTCTTTAACATAATTCATCTCGTTCAAAAATACTAGGTCTAAAGTATTTTCCTTTCTTGTTGGCAGGTGATTTATTTGTTTGAATGTTGTATTCTAGTAGCATATCTAATAGCTTTTCGAATTGCCTCTTATCTTCTGCACTACTATTACTCTCTTTTTTATATGTATAAGTACAACCACAATCTCCTATTCGTTCTTTCCAGTCTACGAAAGGAAAGTTGAAGTCTCCAGATAGGAGAATAGTCCAGTCCTTGTGATTTCTACATATATCATCCAATTTTTCTATTATTAAGTCAACTCTTTAGTATTAGGAGGTCTATATATTACTATGTTCATTAATTTTTTCTAGATTCAAATTCTACCGCTATTAGTTCAATTTCTGAGTTACTATATTTCTCATATATTTTCCTTGTTTTTGTCTTTCCCATATATTGCGGTTCCCCCTTGATTCCTATTTTTTCTATCTGATCTATAAGTTTGGAACCCTTTTATTTGATAATCATTCCCAGTCTCTTGGGAATACCAGGTTTCACTTATATTCTTATATCTATTTTCTTTTCAATTTGGGTTAGTTCTTCTAAGTACTCTTTTTTCTTTTTGTTTTTGAGTTACTCGTAACTAAATCCTGCGCATTCATCACTATGATGGTTTGCGTGTTTTCTCTTTCATTTATATTGGTAGTAATAAGGATTTTCCCATGTCTCTTTCCTGTTCTGGTATGTTGTTCTTTTTTTCATTTCCAGAAATTCTGACATTAAAAATCCAACTTTTCCATAATATTTGATCTTCCTTCATCATAATTATTCATTTTTGTGTCTGAATCTGCAATTTTCTCCGTTCTGCAATATCCTCTTTGCACAATAAATACAGTTATTATCTCTTGAGTATAATTTTTGAGCAGATGCTTTGAAATTTTTTGCTGACATCTCTGCATATCTCGTTGATGGCTTCCTTTTTTTTTTTTACCTGATTCTTTATTCCTCTCTTTATTTGTTTCTTTCTTATTTTGGATTTTATTACTTGATTGATTATTCATTTGATTATGATTCATGGCTACAGGGTGTATATATTTACATTTTTTTTTTGTCGAACTTACATCCTTTTCCTTCTTTTAGGTTTTTGCATATTTTTGGATGCAGATCTCTGCATTCATCCTCATAGCCATCTAGGTATGCACATTTACCATATATTTCATAGTTGTGACATACCTTTGAGAGAGAGAGAGAGAGAGAGAGAGAGAGAGAGGAGAGAGAGAGAGAGAGAGATGGCACAAAGGCTGTGCTTTCTCTCATTTCCTAATTGCAAACAAACTCAAGAAAGAATTTTACTCGGATATTGTATGTATGTATGTATGTAATGTATGTATGTATGTATGTATCTATGTAGATGCAAACACGAACACTATCAAAACTTCTTGCAAAAAGTGTATATCAAAGAATTTGTTGCAATGCAACCCAGAAAGATTTCCCTTAACAGATCAGAGCAAGAGAATGAAGTTTCCTTTCCGCCTCCTTTATGCTGCATTGTCAGCGGCAGGAGCAAAAATACACATTTCCTCTGAGATTTAAGGCAATTCAATTTTCAGGTTTCTACGACATTGGGGGGTTAATAAAAGATACTTGCTGCAATCACGGACAAAGAAAAATTACTGAAAATCTCGTCTGTTTAATGAGATTTCCTTCAGCAGGCTGGGTACAAAAAGCTGTTTTCTGGAAATATCCCTCTCTCATTGTAGACCAGAACGCCAGTACAATTCAGTACAAAAATAAGATTAAATTGACAATCTTCTTTGTGCTGATAGTAGATTTTCCAGTGCTGAGTTAGTTTAACTCTCTCTCTCTCTCTCTCTCTCTCTCTCTCTCTCTCTCTCTCTCTCTCTCTCTCTCTCTCTCAAGCCAGGGATTAGGCTCAAATATAATTTTTCAGCTCGAGAGAAGTCACTTTCAGGGAAGGGAAACAATGGAAGTGTTATGTTACGTCAACTTGCGTGACATTTCTTCCTTTTGCAGGATTTTTTATCTCGCCATTTTTATTCTTTGATTTCTTCCATGGATTTTTGTTGCGAAATTTAAAAGTATGTCTTATTTTATTTAGATGTATTCATTGGAAGGGACACGTCTTAAGTACATTATATAAATATATATAATATATATATATATATATATATATATATATATATATATCTATATATATATATATATATATATATATATATATATATATATATATATATATATATATATATATATATATATATATATATATATATATATATATATATATATATATATATATATATATATGTATATATATATATATATATATATATATATATATATATATATATATATATATATATATATATATATATATGTGTGTGTGTGTGTGTGTGTGTGTGTGTGTGTAGTGTAGTGTAAGCCGTAAACAAACCTTATAAACGAAACTGAGCAGACAGATAAATGAGTAAGTAAAGTGCAAATAACAATCATTGACAGGAGCTCTTAGCAAATCTAATTTGCCAGAAGAGAATCATTTGAGTTGTCAAAACACAGAGTTAAAGGAAACTTAATCGTGGCATGTTCCATAATGATTTCTTTTTCAATAATTTATCAATGTTCCGACGTCTAATTTCATAAGGTAGGTTAGATCATTATATATGTGTTTATTTTACACCATTCTAAAATTTTAGAAGAATAGCATAACAGATTTTAATTTATCATTCTCTGAGGTGAATACCCAGACACAGGAGGGTGCTGTGTATGATGGCCATAGGGATAATTGGATCAAAACCCTATTACGATGTTCATACCTCTCTCTCTCTCTCTCTCTCTCTCTCTCTCTCTCTCTCTCTCTCTCGTTTTACCATCACTTCTAACAGTTTCAAAAAATAACCCTTCTAATACCTATTTACAATAAACGAAACCAGACAAGAAATAATGGATGGAAACTAGAACTGAGGAGAATGCAACACAGCCCACTGTGGGAACTTCTTTACATACAAGATATGTGACACGTGGAATAAACTGCCACCAGAAGTTTAAACAGGAACAGTGTGGAAGAGTTTAAAAGATACCTAGACAAAATCATTAGGACACTGTGAATGAACAGTAAAACCTGCTCCTAGAGATAAGTGAGTACAAGATGTCTCCTCGGATGGACTAACAAATCTTTGAGATATCCGTATCTCTCTCTCTCTCTCTCTCTCTCTCTCTCTCTCTCTCTCTCTCTCTCTAAACAGTCTTCTCCAGTGGACCTCTAAACCTCTTTTAGAATATGAGGATGACACCGAATAGACTCATCCTCCGCCTCACCTTCATCTCAAAGTTTCTTCTTAATGACATTATCCGTGTGGAGAGAAAACAGCCTTTATTCTCTCATCATAAAAGGCAAGTTTCCTCGCTTCCTCTTTTTCTTCTTCCTCGAACTGTCTGGAGAAATATTCCATTATCTTGAGCCACTTTACTGAAGTTACCTCGCATAAGTTTCGGTGTCGTTTGGGCGATAAGAGGTTTTAGGCGTTATCTGGGTACAAAGTGTTTATATATATATATATATATATATATATATATATATATATATATATATATATATATATATATATATATATTTATATATATATATATATATATATATATATATATATATATATATATATATATATATATACAAATTCAAATTAAGATAGACAGGCAGATAGACTGATACTTGAATAAACAGCGAGCGAGTGGACAAATACAAATCAATGTATGAAACTCCCACTGCATGCATTAATACATTGACTATCAGCCCAGCAGCGAATAAATTCCTCACTACATTAAAGGCATAATTAAATGTATTGATTCAATGAACAGGAAGCCATCGAATGTATGGGAAACTTTCCTCCCTATAAATGACGATAATTCCTATTCCCAAAGGAATCATTGATATTCATTATTAATTATTCGTTTCCATGCAAGACCGTAGGGCGTGAAAGGAGGGACATAGAGATAACAAGAGCAAAGTTTAATTAGGTTCCTGTTTCTCGTGTGTCCTTATGTTTTAATAACTGATATATATGTATATATATATATATATATATATATATCTATATATATATATATATATATATATATATATATATATATACGCGATTATTTATATCACATCAAAACAAGGGTAAAAATAAGAGTGGGTGTGGGTCCTGACCGGGTTCGACTTTCTTTCCAAGTCATTAACGTTAATGAATTGGAAATGAAGTCTGGACTGGTGAAGACTTACACCCATTCCCTTATTTAGTCACCTGTGTTGATGTGTGATTTATGTAAGTATACTTTTCTTGTAAAGACTCTGGAACTTTTTTTAGTTTTGTTAAAAATAATAATTTATTGTCACGATAACCATTTAAATTCTTTCCGTCCCAGCAGTTTTGAACAGATCGATTTTATTTCAACATTTCAGTGATGTTACTAAACAAATTCGAACTGAACTTCTAAATACTACTCGTCATCCCAACTTAGACTGCTCTGAAATTCATCAACCTCCCCTGAGAACACTAATTGGAGCGAGAAACTGCAACATTCAGACCTTGCGAGACAAAACTCACGGTTGTTTAACTTTTTGTGGTTCGAAAAATTTCTTTGTACACTTTATTATAGAAGAGTCGCGTTTCACAACTTAATACATGTTTGTAATTTCATGTAAAAACATAAATTTTGGTTTAATAGGCTCGCCTGAGTCTCAATTCCTATTCTATAAAGCTTTAATTTCTTTCCTTTCTTTTTTATCCTATTGGTGTTATTGTTGATTGTTCCTTTATCATTATTTTCCTGTCTTATGCAATTTTTCTGTAATGAGCTGCTTTCCTTACAGATACTATTGCCCTTAATTAATTTCTGCTTCTCCAGCTTTGGTTACAGCTTAGCTAACAATCATCATTATCATCATGATCAATATCAAAAGGCCTTCAAGGTTTTGTGGTTAAATACAATGAAGGATAGTAAGATCTTAGCTGGCAAAGGTCAATGACCTCTGCTATGAGTCATTAGTCTTTATGCAATGGCACCCACCAAGATTGAAGCCAGGAAGAGACATAGCACTCAGTGCCATAACTATGCCTGAAAGAGATGTTAACTTATAACTCAGTATGAGCCCTGCTCTTTGGATCCCAATCCAGGTACTACCCGGGTGAGCAAGCTGGACTTGTTGCTAATTAAGTGGCAGGAACGCAACTGCTTTAAGGCATCTATATAACATAAACCCAGTTACTCCAACATACAGAACATATCAGTTTAATGATAATAACGTGTAGTGTGTTGTCTGCTGCATTAATCAGTTTGACTGCCAATCATTAATTCAACATGTTACCATATTGTTATTATTATTCAGAAGATGAACCTTATCATATGGAACACCACAAGGGCCATTGACTTGAAATTCAAGCTTTCCAAGAATATGGTGTTCATTCTCGTATACAAGAACACCTCACTCACAACTTAGCCGTCCAACGAATCTATTGTAGTGTAGACGCCCCGTCTACACTATAAGAGAACAAGTCATAACGCACATTGGGATATTGCACCTATGTCACGAACATGTTGAAAACACGTCAAGGCCATATGTGAACGTGAATCATTTGCAAATATCGTATTAGGCAGCTGTTTAGGTCTTCCAACAAGTCGTGGTCTTGTATTTAATCTGTTTGTGATGTGTTTTTTCTGATATACTTCGATGCAGTGCAAATACAATTTTATAGACACTTCAGTCTGGTATGTCACAAGAAATCAAATAGTGTCTACGACTTGGTTAGTATAATTTTGTTGTTTGATGTGAACTCCTTTATCCCACAAATGATCGTTTGAGCACTTGCCAGATGAATAAGGAGTACTATACAGACAATTAATATTTATTGGAGGCTCAAAGATTATACTGACGGTAACTCAGACATTCCCTAGCTCTTCTAATAACTCAGAGGTGCCAAGGGTCATTCCAATTATATATATTGCTATATCACAATTTGAATAACAAATTTAAAATGAAAGTATGTAATTTCTTCTTTAAGGTCAGCAAGTCAAAATATCAACATAAATATACTTTGGAATTTAAAAGACAATTGCCACTTAGTGAATTTCATCCCATGATGTTTAATGGACCATTCATGGATGCATAACACTAAATCTCAGCAAGTGAGAGAAATTACCTGCTCTTGCACCTCTCTGCTTTTATGGTATTTCACGTCAGGTGGGACCCTTGATAATTCCTGCCTTTGTAATGCCGAGGTCATGACATTTACATGCTATTAGATTTATGAAGAATATTTTAATATAGAGTTCTGCATTTATCTCTCTCTCTCTCTCTCTCTCTCTCTCTCTCTCTCTCTCTCTCATTTTCTGTTTGCTTTTGTCATGGAAAGGTTACGACCACCTAAATATACGACCTCTTAAAGTTGGAAACGCAACCCATTGAACTAAAACAGTCTCGTAGAATTCCTGCCGCTAAGCAGAGGTGGTTGAAAAGCTTGGAAAATTCCAATTCGTTTCCCTGACTGGTTAGGAAATCCAAAGAAAAGGAAATGAACATCGAAGAAAATAATAATAGATCTGAAAGAAAAATATGAACATCGTACCCAGACTGTTCGTATAACTAACAGGTATTCTCATTATTATTATGGTTATTCAGAAGATGAAACCTTTTCAAATGGGACAAACCCACATGGGCCATTGACTTGAAATTCAAGCTCACAAAAATTATAGTGCGTAAGATACGTGACATACGAAATAAAGAGGAAGGAATGGAAAGTTGATGATAACACTGAACCAACCGAGAGGATAAAGAAACCTGATGTTAAGTAGGTTTCCTGACTAAGAAAAAAAAAAAAAGATGTTGAAGTACAAAATAGAGCCAATAACCTTTATCCTAACCATAACATAGTGACAAGACATACTGCAAATAGACCTTTATAAACCTCATAACTTGTCGAAACCAACGTCGAGAGTCCCTTTTTATCAAAACCGCGTGTCAAATGAGGCTGCCGTGAAGAAGAAGAAGAAGAAGAAGAAGAAGTGTTCTTTGTTTTGATTTTCATTGTAAGTTTTGTCTCTTCTCTTTCGACTTTGGTTGTTTACTTAACTTTATAAGAAGAAACCTTGTGCAGTCAGATTCACTGGTCTTTGTTGACTCTGGCTGTTGTTTCTGAAGGTGCCATGAACTTTGTAAGTACATGAAATGTTGCTTATTACTATACTCAATATGTTGTTTGTTCGAATATTACCATAATCGTGTGCAATAGGTCTTAAAATACGTGTTGTATTTGTGTTAAGATATTATTCTCGTATTGTATTAATTGTGAATGATTAATCTTTCTAAATCCCTCTTTTCAGTGTCTTGAGCTCTGAATGTCGGAAAGTTTCCCAGTTTTGGATTGAGAGCCTAAATTTCATAATATCTAATTAAGTGACTCAACTCCTACTAACATCAAGGTCCTTTTTCAAGCAAAAATACTGCAGACATAATTTACCATCATTTATAATGAATGATGACATATGACAGATTTTCTGACACATTAAGTAACACTCATTAACATTTATCTGTTAACACCACAAGATACATTCACTACCCATTTACTTTTGTTCAGAGAGCTACAGAAAAGCAAAAACAGGCTTTCTAGTAACAAAATAAAAACGCAAATTAATCAGCCAAACATTTCCTTGAGAATAAAAATAACTGCATTCTCCTGAGAAACAAAGACATCTTGCATTTCAATCTCGTTTCGATTTTTCCTTAATTACGAAGAAATGAAATCTCTGTAATAAGATGCATATTTTCTTTTTTCTGTCCTCCATATCTCACTGATATTGAGGGATGCGCATTAGCTAATGAGAGCGGACTGCTCAGGTGGGGGAATAGAAAAAAGATGATCCCAGATGCTTCCTGTCTTTCTTCAAAATGTATAAAACTTGCGGATGTATAGCGAGAGAGAGAGAGAGAGAGAGAGAGAGAGAGAGAGAGAGAGAGAGATGAGTAAAATTATGAAAACTAGTGAGAAAAGGAGAGAGAGAGAGAGAGAGAGAGAGAGAGAGAGAGAGAGAAATTCAAGTGAAGAGAATGTGGTCACTTTGATTTTCATTACATTGAATTAATCATGTTTTAATTATAACAGTACATTAACTTTTGAATGCAACGAGATGCGACTAAGAGATGGAATTTCAAGAACCAAGTCGCCGCGATCGGCTGTTGTTAATTAGTTACAAAGATCCTCTCATCTCTGCACCTGATCCTGCCTCCTCCATGTTCATTAGAGTATCTGTTTCCCCCCTTTTTAGCCTCTCTCTCTCTCTCTCTCTCTCTCTCTCTCTCTCTCTCATCTCTCTCTCTCTCTCTCTCTCTCTCTCAGTTCAATACTGATCGTGCTAAATTGCACCTCTGAGAAAAGAAAGTTCCATTTCTTTCTTTCTTTCTCTTTAACTTTATTTTACAAAGAAATGAAAAGAGGACTTTTTTACAGGAATAATTCTCATTAACTGAAGGAAATAATCGTAGGAAAAGGGCATTGTGCACTCTTACTATTCGATTGTGACTACTTCTCCCTTAAGGAAAGCTGTTTGTATTTGATATCTGTATTGTATCCGTTGATGAATGAAAGTATCACAGTTTTTCATCAATTTGATAAGAATTCTTAAAAACAACTATTTTTCCAAACCTCTTTTTTTTCACCTCGTGGGGAAAAAACCTCCGCGTGCCAAATAAACCATGTGCACATAATTAGGACAAACAATGATATTTTTCCAGGTAAGGATAAAATAAGTATTATCCTTCTCTCTCTCTCTCTCTCTCTCTCTCTCTCTCTCTCTCTCTCTCTCTCTCTCTCTCTCTATTTACTAGATTCCCGGAAGGCTTCACATTGCCTTGGAGCGACGAGTGTAGATTCCTCGTATTCATTAAGCGTAACAAGACAGCAATTTACAGTTAATGATAAAGGGGAAAGATAAATT